>NW_009631766.1:72164-98527 GCF_000690535.1 Cariama cristata
GCTGAATTAAGTGAAAACTGGCATATGAATTTTGGGGTACAATAGCTCCTCTTTGCCTCTTGTGGTTGAAATGGTCACTGAACTTAACTTCTCGGTTATAGGTTCACAGAATCATAAAAGAACTCTTAAGAGATCAGCCAGCCCACCCCCTGCCCCCAGTAGTTTACTTCCTCACAACAACTGCAGATGATGGAGAAATAAGATAGTCTGTATTTAATAACTTTATTAATAATTTTGTTGGTGGTGATCTCAGAAGACACTCTAAAAAGTATAATCTGTGTCTGTTCCCCAAGTGTCTTCTACAGAAATGACAAACTGTCCTTTCACTCTGTAGCTTGACTGATACTCCCTGAGATTTGAAAAATACTGAGAACGGGCTGCTTCCAACATAATTTTTTAATTTATTTTTATTTTTTAGTAAAAGAGAGTATGTCTTTCTTACCTTGTCTTTATGATATGTGACATTGACCACAGAATCAGTAAAGACATCTTTGAAACTTTAACCTTCAGTAGAATATTTAAGAAAGAAACAAACATTTACTTGATACAGGAAGGAGTTCCTTAGTAGATAGGAGGTACTGAATGCTGTCTGCTAGTTTTCACCTTTAAACACAATGTAATGGGAAGTCATTTTTTGATTGTCATGACATTAGAGAATAGCATTATAAACCCTCTGAAATACTTCAAAGGATTAAACATAGAAGGAATAAAGTTAGCTCTGGCACAGATACTTGGATATAAGTAGATAAGAGCTCCTTTGAATTTGAAATGAGTATATGTAAGCCATATGCATTCTACTTAGCTCTTTCCTAGCGTAATCCTCAAAAACTTCGTTCCTGGAGGATGTAGGAGGACGATTGAGCCGTTTTAAGTCATGTGGATCACTAGATTTTTGGACTGATGTGAACTAGCCATGTTGTATGAGGATTGCTGAGGCCAGGTTGAACTGTTTTTTCATGTGAAGTCAAGGCAGTTTGCTCACATCGAATAGTTATTATTCAGCTTGCATAATGCTTGCAGAATCTGGCTCTCTATTCATGCATTCTGCCAAATCTAGCAGATGAAGGAGCATTATAAAATATTTGCAGGATGTTTGAGATATTAGAATAGGATCATAAATCAGGCATTTGCATTGTTTTGGAAAAGGCTGTCAGAACAATTTTTTCTGTACTTATGAAACCTATCTGCACCTTTTCATCACACAGCATTCTGTTCTCTATTCCTTTTCTCACTGACTACCTCCTCTAACTGTCAGGACTTTTGCAAACTAGTTTGTTTAGAATAAGTCAATGAACTTTTTTCTTTTTTTTTTTTTTTCCCCAATCATTTCCCATCTACAGTTAGCTTGCTCTGTCTGTCCCCTGAGGCACCTTTTCTTTACCTTTTCTTTCAATTGAGCTTCACGCTGAAATGACAAACCCTTCTATTCGTGGCTCAAATACACTGCAAACTCTTGCATTCCTCGGCTAAAAGATGTAGTGAGGACTATGGTGACCATTCTGGTAAAGGAGAGAATGACACAGTATCCTTTCTCATTCCATTTCTGCTTCCTAACACAACGGTGCCAGCACTAACTGTGCATATTTTTCTGACGTAGATACCTGTGCACTTGAAAATAGGTCCAAAACCCTCTCCTCTTGGCTGAAGCAGGAAGAAACTAGGGATTTGGGTACACTTGCTTCCACCCACTGGAGGTCAGCACACATCTTTGTAGGAAGTAGGGAGAAGCACTTTGGGCTTGTATGAAAAGGAACTGTTATGATAGTGGATATGATGCTCAGCATTGCTAGGAAGGTGTGTTGCCCTGCATTGTACCTGATTTCATCTGAAGACTCTTGATAGAAAATTACTTGCACGTTCTTCCACTTCATTGAGACAACGAATAGAAGTGGGGTTCGGAAAATGTCTATATTGTAAAGAGAAATGATTACTGGTGTTGAGCTTTAAGTAGCAAACAAATGAAAAAAAAAAACAAAATAAATTTTTTTCCAAGTACGTGAAGTGCAGTTGTTTAATTTATAAGGTTCAGGGGAAAGTAACTCCTTTCCTTTGAAGAGTCAAGTTGAGAATCAGGTTGAAGCAGTCAGAGAGGATGATAGGTCTGCAAACCCTGCTGAAGACAAAAAGTAATCTCCAGTAGTTTCCCAGATGGTCAGAATTTCACCCACAGATTTTTTTATGTTCGAAAGGACCCTGATGACTCTGTTGTCTGACAATCTGAATCACACAGGCAGTGGAATGAAAGGCCAGGCTGCTGCGGGGGAAGCAAGCAAATCTTGAGATCTGGAAATCTTGGTAGAAACTAGTGAGCTAGACAGCAGGGCTGTCTCATTCAACTACTTTTGTGAAGTCCCACAAATATTATTGAGTTTAAAGCTGTCTTCATATTCTAAATGTCACAGTAAAAATGTAGCAACAAAGGATTATTTGGCTTTACTGTTACTTAATAAATTCAGAACTAGAATACAGCTTTACAAGTGATTAATGTGGAAACTGCTTTGACAGAGAATTGATAAAATAATCCAGACAGAACAGTGAAAACTAACTGTATCAAGTACTCCCTTTTCAAAACAATCTCATAAGCAAGAAGTTCTGAAGACTGTCTTCCAAGCTTTTTCTCGAGGGCCATAATGAGATGGCATCTGTAATTGTTGTTATATGGATGTAAGTTCTTTGGAGAAATTTTGAGTAGCTTTATTGACACTTTTTGTATTAGATATAAGAAAAACAACTTCATCACCAGCAGAAGAATGAGAAGTACAAGGTTTAAACCCAGACCCTGAATACAGCCCATTACTGCTGTCCGTTTAAACAGAAATTTGCCAATGCTAAGGGAAGACAAACAAACGTCGTCTCCACTGCTACTTCTGAAAAGGAAAAAAAAGGCAACAACTAATACTACTATCAGAAAAAAAGGTGTTTCTGTCAGATAAGGAACTAAGAGCACATTCCTCACTAAATCTCTCCATCAGATGCGTAGCCTGTGTACTACTGTTACTAACCCCTTGCTCTGTAATCTCTCTGTATATATGTCTAATTTATCAGTTTCTTGTAGATTGTCAGCAGCCTGCTGCCTCCATACCGCCACACGGCTCACAACTAGCCAGGGGGCCAGATTGCCAGACTGTCAGGTAAACTGAACTAACTCTTTTCTCTTTGCAAATAGCTGTGTGCACGTCTGCAACTCCCCTTCTCTTCCGTATACAAAAGCTCTTCACTACACTTCTTCGCTAACAGCAAACTTTTAACAACTTGAGGAACAGTGATAATTTCTGCAGTGATAATACAAACATGAATCACAGAATTCATGTACTTATATCCATGTTAAATACGGAAAAGAATCCAAAGTTGGAACTTGCAGTCCTCACTTGATCTTTTTATGCAGAGAGTTTCTCAATGATGTCAAAATAGTAATGATTTTATTTTGTTGCTAGATAAATTTACTGAATTGGGGGACTACTAATTTTAGGGGTAGGTGTAGGCTTCCCTTTTGTAAGGTGGCATTTTAAAGGCATTTCTGAGATTTTAGCAGACACTTCTCAGAAAGCTCTCCCTGACCTGAAAACTCAGATCCGCTGCAGTCGGTTCTTAATCTTGTTGTTAAAAGTAAACTCCTCGTGTCCTTGCTTGTAGGTGGTGCAAAGGTCAAATCATGGTTCTGAGGCAGTTGAGTTAATCAAGGCACAAAACCAAACCTAAGCAAAAAGAGACTACAATACTTTATCTGTTCATGGCACATTCTGTGCATATATTCACTTTATGACTATACTCTCATTTGAAATAGGTTATGTTCTTTTTAGACCTTAGCCTGATCTGTAGTGACCAAGTTGATCTATAGCCCCACATATAATGAAGCTATTTCCCACACTTCATGTGCATGGAAGTCTGCAGTGGTGCCCGCTGGGGAATGGGTGCAGTAGAGCTTTCAGACCACACGTCGGGCACTGCCGAGCGCTAATTCTGCGAGTCACAGGGGATCTCTCAGTGGCCTTGGAACAGCCGCTTCATTTGTGCCTCTCTTTTATTGGCTATAAAGTGGAAGTATTATTAACTTCTTACTATAAAAGGGTATTAATGAAAATTTTACTAAGAAGTTGGTGAAAGTTCATGATAACTGATAAGTACCGTTTACTGGTTTGCAGTTTGGAGTTTTAGAGCATACTGAAAAAAAGTTACTAGTTCCATTTAAAATCCTTAACATCCCTGTGAAGTGGTTTCTGCTGTATTTTAGATGATACAACAATTTGAGAATATCATTAGGTGCTTTGGATATACAGAAGTTAAATGTCAACAAGTCTTATTTTAACCCTATTTAATTTACCATCACAAAACCAAAGCCTATTCTCTTCCTTCCAGAGCTACTCTCCTGGTGGAGAACTTACTCTACTACCGTCCTTCTCTAAATGCTAACAAACAATTGCTCCTGCAATTTTAAAAATTCTTCTCAGAATGGAAGACCTACCTGATTTACTGCCGCTATACTTTTGTCTGCAAGCATTACCTTGTTCTACAAACAAGCCCACAGAAATGGATAAGGTCCAAAGGAAAGTCTCAGGGTTTTCTGAATTCTGTCCCTGAATTCTTCCTCAGTTAGGAAGAAAACAACCAGAACTGGAAGTGTTGCTCAAGAGGCCTTTCTTGCCATGTTTCCAAATTAAAACAATGGTATATGGAAAAAAATAATGAAAATAAAAATATGGTTAATATTTTTAAAAAGTCAGATCAGTCATCCCACAAACAACACACACCTGTACACTTAGCTGAACTATTGACTTTTGGATGACTATTGGTTTTTGCCACTAGATCGATAACTCTACTGGTGAAGTGAAAATATCACGCTATTTTTATTAACACTGTTGTCTTGCTTGTCTCAGCCACATAGCTGCACAGCCTCGTAAAGCAGTGAGGCGTAATGAGATTTAATGCAAGTCAGCATGATGGCATAAGTTGCTGAGTGCTTTAAATGAAGTAATTGAAATCTGAAGTAAAATTTGAAGGCATTTAAAGAACCAGTTAGACTTACTGAGGTTCAGATCTTCTAAATCCAGCAGAGGAGGAAGACAGGAGCTTGTATTGACCTTTTTCGTCCTCTAGCAGTCCCTCCTGGTGTAGCACAAATTCTTTGAATCACATGGTGATGACAAATGAGGCAAATTAAAGCTCTGCCCAGCCCTGAAGTCACCTGTTTTGAGAGAGAGGTATGCTTGTTTTTTAATGTGGCAGTAATGTGGCCTCTCAGTGGCATTTCACCCAGGATTAAACAATAGCTTGTTAAGACTTGTAATTCACACAGATGTTTTCTGCATCCTGCAATATGTCTAACCATGTTCAAACTAGTTAATATGCCTGGCCATAACACAGACAGATTCACTCTGAACTTTAACATCAAATACAGAGATTTTTCCCTCATCCATTATCTATACTGAATTTTAAGTGGGACTTGTGTAACTCTGGATTTTTTAGTAATTATGATTCCAGTGCATAAGCTTCGATGAACCTCACTGGATAAGCTATGAACTGATTCAAGCCAAATGAAACTCCAGGAAACAACTAGTCAATTTATTTAGCTATACATTTAGCTATACTTTTGCTTAAGTCTGCATGTTTCAACTGGAACCTGATCTGGAGAATCTGTAAGAACTTTTCTTAAGAGATTTTTCTGAGTAAACTGATGCAGCAATGCATCAAAGTCTTGCTCTGCCTTCCATGCATCACCTCAATTTCTAGGTCCAGGAGTATGGGGTGAGCAACCATTCGTAGCATCTGTAGCTACCTGTCTGATGGACTACATTGGACAAGACTAAAATATTACTGTCATCCAATATTAAACAGAATGTGTCTGTCTTTGGTTCATACTCAGATTTCTCTTGAATGCAGTGAAAACCTCATTTTCATTATCAGAGGCCAAACTCTAGACCCAAGTTATCTATTAATGAAAACAAAAAACAAACCTCAAAAAACTGATACTGCAAACGAAATTAATATTTAATTTTAATAAGAAATAATGCTTTTTATTTAATATAAAATAGGAAATAAATTAAAAATAGGGTAAAATATTACTGCATGCAAAATGGTTGCATTCTGAAAATATCACGGGTCTGTTTATATTTTCCATTGCTTATTTGTTACAGTTACAATCAATGCCAGACAATATTGCATGTGAATGGCATCTTTAAGACAGAGAACAGAGTACTTACTAACACCGAAGGGCTTCGTATGCTATTTTCCAATTGATTTTAGAAAATACATGATTAGCATTTTGAGTGCCGGGGAAAAAAAGAGCTGCTTAAAAACAGACAATAATACTAAGACAAAAATGATACAGACTTCATTCATCAACTGAATGAACAGATCCTCAAATGATACCGGCCTTTAAAGAGACATTTGCAAAAATGTCTATTAAAACCAAATGTTTTTAAAGCTGCACATGTCCCATAGGGGAATTTAACAATGTTCTTCCTTATTCTCAGTTAATAGTCAACAGCTTCAGGTTCTTCCATGTCTCTCTATTGCTTTGTGTTATTAATCTCACCTGCCATCCTCTACTGCCTGTGACTGTCAATGTGCCTGATAGTTCAGCTCCAGGACCTGCTGCCACATTCACCTATACTGCCATAAAAAGCACACTGAATGCCATGTATCACTTGCTGATTCTGGTGTAATTTTTGTTTATACATTGCTACAGTAATCTGCATTATTGAACTGGATGTATTGTGTTCCTGAAGAGAGGATGGTATAACAGTAGAGTTTTAGGAAAAGAATCAAATCTACCAAGACTGCAACTGATGGGTGTATATATGTTGCTACAAAGGTGCCAGATCACCTTATAATTTTTTTCTCAATGCCCCTAATATTTATTATTGATTGAAAGGGAAATGGTGAGACAAAGTTTTATATTTCTTCTTTGCATAGAAGTGTGCTTGTATTTCAAAGTGAGAAGCAACGCAGAATTACCATGAAGAGAAAACAAACGTCATTCTAAGCACAGTGCTTCCTAATCTGAGCATAGTCTGCGATAGTTTGTATTACAGTATTTGCAGTCAGGGCTGACTTTGTACTGAAGGTCATGCCAAAACACTATTATGGTTGTGCATATTTGGGTAGAGCAGAATCCTGTGTGTCTCAAAGAAGTCCTCTTTCAAGCTATTGCTGTACATAACTAGTCTTAACTACAGCTATTTCTTCATCACTCCTCTCCCTCAGAGAACAAACATCATCTTGCTTGTTTTTAAAGCTGGGAAGGTAGCCCCAAAAGACAAACACTTCTCTGCTAATAAGCATGGCAAATGCCTATTGAGTTTGTTCCTTTCTGACAATCACAGAAGTCCTTTGAACAAAGAAATGGGGAAGCAGGGGACCTTTATCCTATAAAGGCAGTCTTTATAGGGTAACATGACTATTTTTTTGTTTGTCTTGTCGAAATGTGTTGATAAAGTTCTAATTTACTTTAATTTTTCTGAAGGACACAAGACTAGTACTTCTCCGAAGTCTATTTTGAAAACTTAGAATGTGCTGAAGACAGGAGCTGGCTCTTGATGAGTGGATAAGTTTGAGAGTAAATGCAGACCTTTTGGATCCATCTGCAGTCACTCCTGACAAACTCATTTGAGTAGAGCAGGCAAAGATCTCACTCAGATCCCTCTTTAGATGCTGTATCTGCATCTGTATGTGGCAGAGTATGGCAGAAGAAAAGGATAGTTACAGCCATGGAAAGAATTAGAGAAGACAAGTTTGGTGTCTCCTCAGAGTGTTTGATTAAACAAATCCAACTACTAAGCTTCAAGAAAATATTTTAGATCAAATATTTATGCCTAGGTGTTTAGAGTCAGACTAAATCTATATGTAAACTGAGGAGTCATAGTCCATAACACTAAACACTTTGGGACTGACCTATTCAGCTGAACACAAAACAAAGCTTGTGAGGTCCTGAGCTAATATAACCCACTCTCACGAGTGTCTCTCATTTTGCAATCAGGAAACTCATCTTCAGGAGTATTAATGTGAAAGAGAATCTAACTTAAGACATGCAAATCTATGATCTTCAAATAAGCCCAGAGGCGCAAGGACTGTGGCTCCTGCCGAACTGTAATACCTGTGGATTTGTGGTCATAGTCTCGCAGGCTTCTCTGATTTGAAAATGTCGACATTGCCATCTACTTTCTTCATGGTGATGGTGCACACTTCTTTCTGTCTTCAAGCAAGCACAGTGTCATTTCTTTGTTTCCCTAAGTAAATGCTATATGTGGAAATACAAACATTTTCAGTACTACTGGCATTTCCAGTGGCAGATTTTGAAATACCTCTGGCATTTCAAATTGATTCATTTCCAGCAATAGACTAATTGCATTCCTTCAGCCAACACTCCAATAGTCTGTGCTGCAGAGATAATATGTAACAGCACGGTTTCTAAAGAAGGAAAATGGAAAAGGCAAATTTTCTTGAAGACAAGGACATAAATGATTGTGCTTCATTACATATCCCACTGTTGAGCTTGGAATTACTTCAAGACTAGAACATTTGACGCATTAGGAAAAAAACTCTTCCCAGACACATTAAAGAACTGTTTTGGGGGTTTTTTTGATAAATTGCATTTACTTGCATTCTGTTTTGCTATCTTGTTTTGCCACATGCTTTCCTTGAAAGTTTGATGACTGCCACTTAGCTTGACATTGGCAAGATGAGCTGAAGTTCACCCTTTTAAAACAGGGCAGGCCAAGGTTGAGGAATCATACCCGACTCACTTAAGCTGTGTCCACATTGCCTACTGCAGTGTAACATAGACTGCTGAGCTGCCTTTAAATGAGCAAACCTGATTATGCAAAGCTTTTCTAGCAGGAGCACCCTGCAACTCCGCACCAAGAAGTGGGGTATCTTTGTGTTAGCTGCCCCTTATCGTTGTGCCGCACTGCTAGGCTGCTGCTCCAGCCGCGCTTGGTTTGCTGAAAGGTGGTTCAGACCTCTCTGCACTATATGACAGTGTACACTATAAATGCACATTTAGAGGCTTCAGGGGTGAATGCTGTTATCAGACAAATTGTAAGTGAAAAACTGTCAAATGACAAAAGTATATAACAGAATTGAAGAGGATTCAAACAGCACAAAACCAAAAGAAAACAAAACACAACCCCACCCCACCCCCCCTTTGGAAGAGTTAATTACAAAATATGTAATGGTTATGTTGCCTGATGAGGAAGGTTACACCACATTTGTATGAATATACTAGGAAATAGGTCACATGCAGTAAGAAACCACGTTTTCACAAAGTTATGAAACCTGATTTCCAGACTGGCATTGTCCTTCATTTCAAACAATCAGTTGCATATAGAAAATCTTTAATGCTCACATAAATATGGAACCTGTATTTTGCCCTTCAAATTTGCTCCCGCATTTTGCACATGCATTCATTTCTCTGCACAGCGTTTTTCATCAGAGCATGCAAACAGCAACTGGGTACATGAACTGCCAAGCAGGATATCTGTGCCACTTCATGTGTGCATCCAGGTGTCACTGAATGTGTGCGCACTGAGGATTTTCTTTATGTCTACTGTGTATCTGAGGGTACAGATTTATAGATGAGGCTTCATCCCCTTTTAAAGTTTGTTTCTGGCCCTGTACTATTTGTGTGCATGTAAGACGTTTGCCGTGTATTTTAAGCACTTCTTCTCTTTTTTGTTTAATTTTCAGTCCTAATGCTCTTCCAGAAGAGCAGCCACATTCCAGCTCCCAGTGTGCCCCTCTCAACTGTCTCTCTAAGCCTCCTCCTTACCCCTAATCTTCATATGCAACGTAAGAGAAAACGCAAACAGAGTGGAGTTCATGCAACAAAGGTTGGGGTTGTTCCCAGCAAGGGGCTAGACAATCCTGCCTTGTTGCTGCATTGACAAATCTGGATTCATATCCCCTGCTCTGGCGACTGAGGGAAGGTTGAGAAGAAGAACATAAAGCACAGAGTCCAACCTATCAAGAAGACTTTTTATGGTTCCTCTGATTGTATTCAAACTTTGCTATCACAACTAAAGTGTAGTGAAATTCAACATCTTGACAAAAACGTTCCTCTCAGCTGCTTGGCTTTACCTCTGAAATAATGAGAGACTTAAGCCAATACTAAAAATAGTATGTTACAAAAATCCTACCCTCACATCCTCTAAGTTCAGCCATAGGAACCAGTTCAAATTTCCTTTTGTCATTAAGGGTGTGATATTTATTTCTTACTTTATTTGCACCAGAATTTTTTGTTTATAAAATAACAGTCTTTTTTTTTTTTTTTTGTGAGAGTTGTATTTAATTGATTTTATTTTTTAAAAACAAGCAGAAATAGCTGAAGTGAAGAATGACTGTGTTAAAAAGAGGCTTGTTGCATTGGCCAGCATATGGCCAATTTTTATTGCACAAAAATGTTGGAAAGGGGTTGAATTGGAATGTTAACAATGACTGTATATTTTGCTGCTGCACTGATATTGTTTATGCACTTGGTTTTTTAATTCCTATGACACTAGCTTCTGGTTTTGTTCTAGGTCTTCACTGAAAGATAATTATTAAGCCTAAGAAGGAGATGAAAGGATGATGTATTGATTTGTTTTCAGTTGTTTGCTTGCATTGTAATTATATTTTTGCATTTCAGACAAGTAGATGAATTGGTGCTGTTTTTTGGGGTTACTTTCTATTTGGTATCTGAGAAAGAAAATCTAAAACAAGTAAAATGCTGTGTGCTAATTAAAAACATTCTTTCCTTCCACTCCCATATTCAGGATACTAGCTTGAGGCCTTACCATGGAAGGCTAGTATGAATGGCAAAGTTGTATGCATTTCATGTGAAGTATTCTGTGGTGAAAGAACTCATGCAGGTAGGGTTAATGGTGTGGATCAAAGTTAGCAGAACTTTGCTGTAGTGCATTTTTTCCTTGCCAAAAATCAACAGACACAGAACCTTAGCTCATGTCAGTTTATGACAAATACTCAGGTGATCTACGCTACGCAGACTCTATCGCAACAGTGCACAGTGTTCCTAGTTAAAGATTCTTTCCTGTAAAAGCTGAGTAAGTCTGGGTTTTTTCTTAAAAGTGGTGAGTTTCAGAACAAAATCAAGGATAGGGGAATTTATTTTGCACAGTACCTGACAGCAAGGCAAGCGGCTAAGTTAGGGGGTTATGGTTCAGCATCTATGGGCTTCCCGTCTGGTCATCAGCTAGGAAAAAAGTCTGCAGTACTGCCTACCTGCCTACTTGTTGGTAACTAGCAGACTCCTTGCTTTGCCAGGTGGCCTTAATTTATTCACAGAAGAAAGGCTTAGATATTTCCACATGTCTTTATTCCTTCTCTGCAGCATACGTATGACCTACAAGCGGGAAACACAGTACAGCCTAAGGTACAGAGCAGGTGGGGAAAAAAAATTGCTGCAGGTGTGGTTGGAATAATTCTTTCATAGTCTGCCTGAATCTGAGAAAATTAAGTCAGTCTTCTGTTAGTAACAGTGCTTATCAAATGTTACAATACACAAAACATCAGCAGAGGAAAGAATCAGTGACCATTCAGTGTGCCTAACAAATCATTATTACCATAGTACCAGTAACGAAGGTGCTGTAAATAGAAATACTCTGTGTCATCAACAACGTATGTCATGTAACCTTGGCAAAGCAGCTGAGCTATTGTAACAAAACATTCAGAGTCAGAGATGGAGAAAATAAGAACAAACTGACATCCAATTCTGATCGGATCAAACAGACAACACTTGGCAGTGTTTCGACTTCAGTTTCCATGCAGTTTGCATGATTCTTCTCATATACATTTACCTCGCTATTCAGTATCATACTTAACCTACGTGTTGTCTTGTCATATAAAAGTCAAGTGAAACCTTGTTCAGCTCTGTCCTAATGCCTGACACAGATTAGCTGCTCTTTTGATTTTTATTTTTATTTTGAAAAATAAAATTGATTTTTATTTTTAAAAAAGCAACATTTTGTCTGAGGCAAATGCTGCCTTCAAAAAGTGTTTCAGAACTCCTGACCTTGTCAGACTGGTGTATGAATATTGTACAGTGGCCACGTCTGCATCCAACAAAGACAGCTACTGTGTATTGTTAAAAAGAAGAATTTGCATTGCACTTTGAATGCAGTTACTGCAGGCTGCACTTGGAATAGTTTTTGCTATTTTCATATCCAAATCAAACACATTTTCCCTGGATTTAAGTTAAATTAAACAGAAATTCAGTGAAATACATTTCCTTTGTGTACAGATATGAATTTATTGGAAAAAATGTTGTATCGGAACAGTTGTTTAGAAACATATTTGTTTCGAGTTGTGATTTGCAGAGCAACTTTGGGAAATTCAAACATTGAACTGGTATGTCCATGTGGATGAAGAGTTACGAAACAGCATCCAATGGTATAGAAATTGTGGCCCTATTTTATAGAAATAAGAGAGTTTATTGAATTTTTTTATTGTCTTAAACTTTAAATTCTTCATTTCTAAGTTTTCAATTTACATTTTTTTATATGTAATAAAAGTTAAGTGTTGGAAATGTAAGAGGACTAGAAACAAACCAACTTAAATGTACAAATGGCTGTAGTTATTGCATTGTAAGTTATAAAACAGTGTAGGTCCCGGGGACAACTTTTGACAGTTAACCAGTACAAAATAAAATACATACCTTGAACTTGAGATGATAAACTCTTCTTTATTACATAATGATTGGTAACATACAATTTTGTAGGAAATACTTACATGTGGACAAAAACAGAAATGAAAGCCTGTTTTTTAAAGGGTTGCAAAATATTGTATTTTGCCCATTTAAAATTAATTTATGATGTGTTGATATCTATTCTGATTTTTAAAGATCAAGAAAAAATTATACATGTATTTGTAACAGCTGAGTATACTCAGAAATGCTGAAATGTGTCCTACACAGTAAGGAAGCGATTCAAATCCTGCTCTGACTTTTGTATCTGAAATACAGCTTTTGTTCTCTATGATGACCTTGAATTTGGATTTGGAATAGCCTATTCAGTTCTAGGGCAGTTTGGTTTGGGTTTTAGTTTCGGATGTAGTGAAAAATATTCCTTGTTCAGTGAAATGATCCATTTCTGGAAATCCAGTTTATAGGAAAGAGGGGGGGTGAATAGAAAAAAAATCAAATATAAGGGGATAAAAAGATGAATCAATAAATTGTAAAATGTAATAGTATGGAAAAATATATTTTCTATCAGTCAGAAGATAAATGGAGGTTTTACAGAAAGAGGAAATATTACCATTTTTCATGCTAATCATATAGAAGTTTCTGCCTTCTAGATGGAGGCAACAGTGATATTCTTTCTGGTTGATGTGACTGTCAAGTTGGCATCTCTGTGCTTTCTCCATCCATATTTTTTGCAGTAAATTAATGTAATCAGAGCTATACAGTAGGGTTCATAGAATGAAACTGTAACTAACACTGCAAGTTTTAATGCCAACATGACTTTTAGTTTATTTTTTATTTTTAAATATTGTGAACTTAAGCCATTTGCCATATTTAAGTGTGAACAGAAAGGAGTTTATGTTATGAAATATAACCTCACTTATGAAATATGACCTCACCTATGAAGGCTGCTCATGATAGTTATGCTGGAAATAGTTAAGCAATCAGTAAAATATGACCCAGTCCTTATCACACCAGGAGTGACACCCATCTGTCTGGGCTGTTATTTTGATATCAACCTTATCGTTCAGTGTGCAATGCCAAAGTCAGTAGCTGTGCTACCAATTCCACTATAGCTCGATTGATCATCATCACATGGTACAGATTATAACAGCCCTTCTGGGGTTTGTTCCTTTCTTTGGTGGAAGATGCATGTCCACTGAGGTTACAGTAAATTTCTTTCTTTTGTACTTCAGATATCTTCATTTGAGAATGGCAGGCACTGATGTTTTACCTTTGAAGTATGATAGTTGCTATATTTACCTCTTTGAAAATTCCAGTCATCACTTTTCTTCAGTTTTCCTTTGCTGTGTGTGCAGTGAGTCTGAAAGGGATGTACCATATTGAGACTTTTTTTTAGCCATTAAGAGGTTTTTTTAGTATAATTAAGCGTCCTGTGGAAAAGAAACAAAAAATCAATTGCCTTTTGCCTTCAGGCACAAATACATCTAAATATGCAATGTAAAATGCTTGCATGAGATTCTTAACATCATGTAGCTTTTCCATATCCATAACTAAGCTAGAAAATTCTTATTTCTTGTGCAATCTGCATAATCCTCTTGCTAGAAAGGCAAGGGGACTATCACAGAGAGTCTGTATCTTTCATTCAGAGGTGCACAGCTTAAATTCTTATTGGTTTTTAATCTGTTTCCTGTGGAGTTCTTGAAAATCCCCTTTGTGAAATCTGATGGCAACCAAGTGACAAACTGACAAGAGGTAAAGGAAAAATCCTATATTCCATGACTGGAGTTAAGGTACAATCAGACTCTGGGTGATAGGGCCTTGTATTTCAAAAATGTCCTCCTACAAAGCCCTGTATTTGTTTTGATTATCATGATTTGCTGTAAAAGAAAGAGTGGAGAAGAGTGTATGTTTTTTCTCAGCATTAGTAATCTCAGTTAAACTGGTTTTATTGACTATATGGTTGTTGGATTTCAAAAATATTTTGGAAATCCATAAACACAAGTGATTGATAAAAGTTTCAAGTAGACCGGTTTGCTAGCTGAGTTGTTATTGTATCAGCTATGAAGAAGAAATAAGAGTAATCTAGCTATTTTTTTTTCCCTCCTGTTCACAGATATGGCTATGTGTGCTATGCCAGTTGATAAATTAAGTCCATTTCATTAGTTATTGCCCTATTGATTTTCAGCCCTGTGGTTTGACTGTTAAAGGGTTAATTAACTTGATCCTTTGTAAACAATTTAAAAAAAAAAAGAAAACTGATGTTTTGTGACTTTTGTAATCTATTGAATGTTTCCATTTGCATGATGTTCTGTATCTAATGAACCATACAGATTGCTGTGTTCCTTTCAAAAGAGTTTTAACATTGGTGGAGTTTGTGACAAACACAAATTTGTAGACTGTATGTTTACTGCTGTAATAACTCAGCTACTCCTATGTTGAATTGACGTTATGTTGTCCTGCCTTCTTGGGGTTAAATGATGGAGTGTTTCTAGGTGGTGAAGAATATAAAAGTATATATGTTCATTTGCTAAAGACTGAATATTGGAAACTCTTCTTGTTGCTACTTTATGCTACTTTAAGCAAAAAAGTTAAATAATTCTTGTTTCCAAAAATGCATCATTTGTTTTTATAATTGAAATAATTCCTATGTTAACTCTTCCTTGTCCTTGTAGACAATCCTAGATTAATGCCTTGTGAGGGATTCATAAAGTCTGTGCTTGTAAATGTGTAATATGATCATGCAGTCAAATGGTTGGGAAAAACACTCTAGTGCTGAAGAAAATAATTAAAAGAAGCCAATATACTGATTCTTACATCTTTATGTTCCAATTAAAATTACAGTGTAATGCATAACTGTTCCAGTGAATAAACTGGCCATTTTTGTTCATTTAATGCCATGCTGTCTGGTCTACATCTATTTACATCAGTTTGTAGTGCATTGGCTTGGGTTATTCTTTTGCACTTATTTAGTTCTTAAAGATCCATAATTGTAAGTTTAAAAGGTATCAGACAGGAAATTAAAAAGAGAAATCAACATTAAAGGAAAAGGGAATCAGAATTAAAGCAAAGATGCTTCCTCTGTTTTCTGAGATTGAGGCAGATACTAAAATACTGATTCCCCATGTAGCATTTCCAACAGATTTGAGTAATCTCTGAAATGCTGCAACATCTGCATAAAGTCTCAGTACAAGAATGCTTTGTAAGATGCAAATCTCCACCCTCAGGGAATGTGGAAGCAAAGGAAGAGCTGAAGTCAGCATAAAATTGGCTTGGGAGTGCTGTGTACAGCACAGCGGACCATACCTATTTTTTAAAGTAAGAAATCTCCTTTTCTCTTGTGGAAGAGCCTTGCTCTGACAGGGAGGAGGTCAAAATCCTCCCCCGGCAGCGCATCACGCACTGATCCGGGAGCTTGGCCATGGCAGGCGGGCAGCCACTGTGGCCCCTCCGGTGAACCTCGCTGCTCGCAGGGTCTCTGAGGAGAAGCAAATGTCTGGCTTTTAGAAATGGGCCAGGAAAAGGGAAAAGCCTGGAGGAAGGATTGCACCTCAAAGCCTGCTATGTTGTTTGACTCAGTGGGAGCTATTGGAGAGCTGGCTTTGTTTTTGGCTGGCCTGAGAGGTGCTTTGGATAGTAACAGGATTTGTGCATGGTGACAGAAATGCAGTTCAAGAGCTGTTACTTGGCTATGTTTTTCCCACTTCTCTCATCTCTTCCTTTCTCTCATCTAGCAGGGGGAGGTCTCCCACCTTATCTGTGTTCATTATAGAAGTGCCTTTGGCAAGTGTTGCATGATCATTTTAGCGGAAGTGTGACTGCTCTGGGAAGAATTTTCTTACACTGGGTGTTCCTCCCCTTCAATTTTAAATTAAAAGAGTTGCTGAGAGTTAAAGAAAAGGTGAAAATAGACTTTCCTTCCTCAGCGTATTTGTTTTGATAGCAGTTTCACAGAGGGTTGGCTCTTGTGTGAACGATCTCATGGTAAAGTTAGTTTGAGAAACTTCTAACCCATATTGCTCCTTCCCTTCCTCTGTATCATCCCTTCAGCTCATCCTGTGCAGCTCTCTGAGAGGCAATGGTATGAGTAAGGTCACTGAAATAGTCTGGGTTAAAAAAAAAACAACCTCCAAAAATATATATCTTTTGTTTCCAAAGAAAATGTCTATGTAATATCTCCCTTGAGAAGCACCATTACTCCTTGCTCTGGAGCAGGAGGTAATTTTTGAGAAATGGACTATTGGTTTTCCTATAGAACTATGCCAGATGATAATGGAAAAGTTCCCAAAGCTAAAGTTTACAGTGACTGCCACAGCAAGTCTTTGTGTCTGGATACCTCCCTTGATAAACCCTGCAGTTACGCTTAGAGAAATGCAGAGTACTCCCAGTTATACCCAAAGACAGAAGGAGCCGTAGTTTGACTCTCTTAACACCATAAAACACTGAGTTGCCACTAGCAACTCAGGTTGAGCACAAAAAATCACTGCATAATTTTGACCAATGTGGAAACGTAGATTTCATGAGACTAATAATAACAGAGGTACTCATTATGAAGAGGGCCATATCAAAGGGCCTGACATCCGCATCTTCTAGCAGCCTGTGAATGACAAACATAGAATAGAAGGTTTTATATATGGAACAAAATATGGGGGGGAATGGAGCTAAAATAGATAATAATAATTATGTGGATCTTGGGAAAAAATATTTGGAATAAAGCCAGCTCTCACCTCTTTGTGTATGCTAAAGGCACAGGCACAACTGCTTTCCTCTCAGTGGAAGCTTTGAGTGACTGCCTGAATGAAAGAAGAAAGTCCTAACTTTGCACAAAAATAAGGCTCAATACTATAGTTGACAACTCAGCAGAAGCTTAATAACCCAGTAATAAATATTGAACTTTGCAAGAATGAGTCCTTCTTGACTAGAGCAGTATGTTAGAAAACACACGTTTCACTCACTGTCATTTATAAATTCTCTTATATTGTATTGGAGGTATCTAACTTCAGGAATAAGGTTTGGTGGCTGGTTTTAGAAAAAAAAATGTTTAAATTGTTGTTATAATAATATATGACTGAGAAAATGTTGTTTGTGAGAAAGCTCCATATGAGGGGGGAAAAGAAGCCCTTTCATCTCCCTTAAGTGAGTTATCAGGAAACTTTGGAAATAAATAAGAGACAGTTGTGTCCATTTAAATTAATTCATAGGATTTCCTACCTGGAGAGGGCTGTCATCTTTTAAAGTGTTGATTACCTCTCTCAAGGAAACAGATTTTTCATATGCATTGCTATCATACTGGTTAAGGTATTAAAACAGAGCCTATTTACTCAGGTTAGGAATATAATATGGAAAGCTACATGAGTACAGAGCTCCCTTGAAGATCAGATTATGAATGCAGAGGATGTGGGCCCAATATTTCGTTCCTCCTCACAGAGATGGGAAAGGCCTATGATCATAGGAGAAAAAGAGTTACTGTTTTTACAGCACAAAGGTCATCTTCTGTCCTCCTGTACAAAACTAAATGGCTTTGCTATAGCGATAAGAAACCTCTGTCAGAGATAGATGACCTCTGTAAACTCAGATGGCTCAGTGCTGATCCCTCCAAGGTAGCTCTTTCTATAGCGATACAGCTTGTCAGCGCTCTAAGAAGAAGCGACAGCTATCCTTCATGGCTATATGGATGCTACCATCAGGCCCTACACCAGGGAAATTGCTTTTAGAATCAGGTGGGGTTTGACCTGTGTTATTCACAGTTGGTTGGGAAAGTTGCTTTGACCTGAATTAACAGACCTGCCATTCAGTTTGTTCCTTTGAAATTTGATTTAAAGAGATCCTTGGGCTGGAGCAAAGCACCACAGACTAGTGGGCTCCGTCTAGATGTTGGGAATTTACCTATGCAGAGCAGATGACAGGACTGTGGGCATAACATGGAGTATCTCGTGCAATTTGAAGATGTGACAGACAAGTGCTTTTGTGACCAGTTTGTGACTCAACTTCAGCCATACAAAAAAATAACAGTAGAACTTAGAAAAATGCAGTGCATAGAAATACCAGCAATCTCAAAGTTCTACATTATTTAAAAAGAAAATGTCTCTGTGAAGCCACTGCTGCTTTCAAAGGTTTTTGTTATCTAAGCCAAATGCAAAGTAGCTCTTTTTATCTTCACAGCACTCTATGCATATTAATTAATTCCTAAAACATCTTTGCAAAATGGGTACTGTTATCTCTCACCTACAGATAGACAAACTGAGACTGTGTGATGGGAAAACATCAATACTCAACAAAACGAGCCAAGTTTCTTTACATGTAACCCTTCACCTCTCCACGTACATCCACCCTGCACAGACTGGAATACTAAAGTGGTTTTAGATGTGGTAGCCAGGTGCTCTCAGCAAGGTGAGTTATTTAGTCCATGTGGTACATACCCTGCCCCAGGACCTGCATTGCTCGAGTGCTTGAGCTGGTTCAGAGTTTGTTCCCTGTTTCTGCAGTACTTGGTATTAATAGATCCTCACTATAAATAGCTGAGGTTTAACATCCACTTTCTGGTTTTAATTTCCTTAGACCTATGCCCTCCGGACTGTCTGCCAGGCCTGTAAACCAGAAAGGCAATTTGACTCACTAGGCCCAAGATGAAAACATTGCCTAAACATGGGAAAACTTCTTCCCCCAACAATGTTAGCTCGGCAAAATATAGAAGTTCTTTTTCTGGTAGAGAACTTGGACTTCCTTTAAAGTGACTACATTCCTTTAAAGACTGTGTTCAAAATCATTAATATAAATCTGCAACAGAGCCCAAATTAAGATTCAGGAGTTTCTGAAGTTTCACACTCCTTGTCTATGCAGTTATGCTTAGTGCTACTTATGCTTGAATATAAAAGCATGGCACATTTCAGCATGGTAAAGTTACAGCCATTTGCAGTGCATAAAGCCTCGGATGTATACTGTAAAGCTTGCTTGAAGTATTGAGTTCCAAAATTAGACAACGTTAAATCTCTGGAGGTAAAAATTTTAAAAATTTTAAAAACTATAAATATGAATGGAATGCTATTTTTGAGATTCAGGATATGAGAGTGCATTTAAGTGGAATAGGAGCAGCATTTATACCCTTTTCACAGCCTTTGCTCCAAATAATTACATTTCAGCCCAGAAAGATCCAAGGAGTCTGTGGAATGTGGAACAGAATGGAGGAAAACAAGGGTGGATGAAGCTAACTTAGAGGAGCCTGCAAATGCAGCAACAGCTTTGAAGTCTCTCTGTTTTAAGTCACTATAAATTATTGAGAAGAATGCTGAAACTCCTATGCATGCACCATATGCCTCATTAGAAGCAATCTTAAGTACCTGACAGCTTGGTTTTTATGATAAGGAAAAGAAACAAAGTTAAGGGAGTACTGCAATACTGAGACTGGTATATTCTCTTCCAGAGCTGGAAATAATAATTACGCCTTACTTTTCACAACATATTTTAACAGCCAATTGCTCTCCAGTTGTTGATTTGTTAAGGAGAGAACCAAAACATTTTGCTTTACTGTTTAGGTAAACATAGAGAGACAATGGTTAAACTTAATGTATATAGCACCATAGCAGTACACAACTCTTTAAACAAAGTACGATCCCATATGTCATAGCACCAACGAAAGAGAGCAGAGCTCAGGCCAGGCATTGGGAATAAATGCAAAGCAATGGCAAAGAGCACTTCATTTAATGGTCACACACTTCAGTGAGGACAGAGCCCCTGCTCCCAGCTGCAGCCCCTCCCAAGCTTGTGAACCCTGTGCAGGGAACACACCAGAGGAATAGCTCATAGCCGCCATCAGCTCCTTCCACATATGCTGTCATCATTTCCCCAGGAGTCACTGCCAACTGTCCCATCACCTAACCAGGCATGGGCCCCTCTGAGAAAAGGGACAAGCTGCAGGGCCTCGAAGAGATGGTGGCTAGGAGCTGGCTGCTGCCACCCTCAGTGGTTAGCAGAGGCCACCGCCAGCTCCCCAGCAGCCCCCAGGAAAAGCACTCCCAGGATCTCACTGGCACCTATTTTCCTGTCACACCACAAGGAACTTGTGGGTCGTATCAGGAGTGGCTTTTCAACAGTGAACTTAACTTGATCTGGCAAAAAGCTAGAGAGACTGTTGATCTTGGATGTGGGTAGTCACTCTTGCCCTGGGAATCAGACCCCACTAAAATGTCTCAAATGGGGAGCTTAGACCATGTTTTTTTAACATTTTCTTAATAGTGACTGTTGGTTGTCACTGCAGAAGGAAAGAAGAAACAGGAGAAAAGTAGAACATTTTCTCGAGCGTAGCTTGCTTTCTCTCTCCTTTTCACTAACACGACATTATGGAAGTTTGTTTTCACCTGTAGTTAATGCAAATCAAAGCTAAAGCACTGTTGCTAATGTTATCTAAGTGTCTGAGATTAATTGGCTAGTGGGAAACATATTTCATTAACCTGTGGTGGTGATAATGAAGAATATTCTGACTTCTAAAAGCAATCAGTCTTCGTTAAATGAATGCCATTCTGCAAGACTTATCTAACAAAACTGTTTAAATAGCAATCACTCCCTCTAAGCAGCAATCTTTCAGTAAAACCAAGGGACATGTGATAGCTTTTTCTCAACATATGCAATAAATTCCAAGAATTTACTTGCGATAGACAAATGCTTCTGTGCAGCAAAAAAGGGGTAAGACAAAATTAACATCAAGGCAGTACGTAGCAGGAAACTTTGATTATCATAGTGCTGTTCTTGCAGATCTACATGTTAGCATTCATCTGTGTGGTAGAGAAAGCAGCCCTGGCTATAGGGGGTACAAATAGGATTCTTTGTTACAGTGGCTGGAAGTGGACAAAACCTGCTGCTGGGTAGTCCTCACAACTACCTTGGGATAGGGCCCAAAATGACGACAGGGGCAAAGAGATTAAACACAACAATGCTCCCTCTTACACAGTTAAGCAAGACAGAACAGAGATTTGTATTAGAAGCGTTGTCTAGGTGAAAAGAAACTGCCATGGATTTTCTTCTGAGGGCTATCTACCCATCCTTTTTTTGTTCCACCAGTTAATACTTAGGATTTGTCTAACCCCTCTTGGAGTGCTTCTCATGAGTTACTTCTGATGTTTGACTCCTAACTCACGCTGTTGACCCTGCAACTCCTTCTCACGGGGAAGTAAAGCCATTCCTAAGATACAGTGAGTTCTAGGCTTTCCAGTAGGCGGTAAGTAACAAAAGAGCAGGGTGCATTTTTTGGTGTAAGCCAGCATAATGCTATATATTCATGGTCCCCACCCTGTTCTGACACACTGGGAACAAGCATCAGGCTCCAGTCCCTCTCATCTTTGTAGGCCACTCCCCAGGCTAAGAAGCCAAAGTCTGCAGCCTCAGGCTGAAAGTCACATTATGTCTTCAGATGCTGGATTCTGTGTTTGCCTGCTGATTCAACCGAGGTTAAGTATCTGCCTTGCATTTGCTTGCTTAGTTTGTGTATATCTCTGTTGCACACACTGCAGTTGCTTTGTGCATTGTAACTGCTGCTGCCATCAGAAGAGGCTTTTCATCTGGAATGTGCACGAGGGCCTGAGATGAGTGAGATGAGTGAGATTCTTCTCTAATTAGTATCCTACTCTATCTTTTGCTATATTGGTTCTTGTTCTCCATCATACTTCCCTGTGGACAGAACTGGTTTGCGAGTTATACCATATGCAGTTCACAGAAGATTCAAAATGTATGATGAGCTGTACCCTAACTTAGGCAGGGCTTGGCTTGGTTATTTATGTATTTAAATATGGATTTTCTATATTATAAGCTGCTTTTTAATTTTCACTTTTAATTGGAGTTTCATATCTAACAGAGAATGGCAATTTTCTGCAGACCTCAGAGAAGGTGTTGTCCAAGTCAGCTCTAAATAAGCTACCCTAAATAAGCTGCTGTTTGTAGTGTTTAGAAACATTATACACGTATTTTTGTGAGGTGCTGAGTTCATGCATCTTCTTCCTCAGGGTCCTGTAGATTAATACTCTAAAAATATGTTACTACTCAGATTTACTGTGGGGTACAGCACAAAGTAGAACTCAGAGATATCAAAGCTAGAAGCCATAAACTGAATCCAGAAACAGATTTACTGTGTAACTGAGAAAAAAATAAAGTTAAACTCCAGCAGAAATAAAGAAACTTGACCAGAGCCAACAACAGAAATTCAAGGACTTAGTCCAAATCAAGTCTTCTGAAGGCTGCTTCCATTAGAATAAAAGGTTAATACAAAGAGGTTTTCTGGAGAAACAATGGTTTACATACAAAGTGAAGCATTTGTTTTCTCACAAACTAAACAAAGATTGCCTATAAAGGCCTGTTTCCCTGAACACTTTGGGTCTCCAGCATCATGAGATGAGTGCTTGCAAGCCTTTTGCATGCCAGAGGAACTCTTTCAACTTTTTCTTGCGGCTAAACCTTGCCGCCTCTCCTTGCCTTCCTTCTACACCTCTGTGTGCTCCCATAAGGTTCCTGTTGTTCCTCCCGCTTGCAAATAGGTATAATTAAAACAAGTCTCCACCATGGCATTTCTCACCACCCCCACAGAAGCCAGATGGCCCAGCTATTGCCCACACTTGAATGGGTTAGCTGTGGCTCACCGGTTACCTCAGTTAACATACAACGGAGGGGTACGTATCCCGCACTTCGCCTAGAGTGGGAGGAACGCTGCAAGGCTTTTATTCAAGCAGTGTCATTTTCTGACCTTCATACATTTTAAGCAGCATTGGCAGCACTGTCTGTGTTTAAGCTGATTTATCTGTTCTTGGATCCCTTCTCCAGTTATTACACTAAATTTTTAATCATTCAGGGTGATGTTTTCCAAGATAGTATCTATCTCAGGTTGACTTTTTACACTTAGAAAAATGTTTTTCCTCTTGCTGACATTGCCAAAAGACTCTCTGTCTCTCCCTGGAGATGGAGAACAAGAGAGATTGAGAGCAGCGCATAAAAAAAGGAGGAAGGGCATGCCAGAAGGGGCGGCCGGTTGTCACCCTGTTAAAGCAGGCGGAACTGCTGGTGTACAGCCGTTCAGAGCCAGCCTGAACCAGCTGCTCCAGGTCTGTGCTGTAACTGAAGAGAGACAATAAGCTACTCTGAGAAGCCCATACCGCACTACAGTGTACAAATGCTCTACAATCACCACGAATTTACTGACTGTGTGCATTTCTTCTACCACAGACTGTCACATCACTGCTTTAAATACATCAGCGTGCTTCAGGAGGATTTTCTCAAGAAAATAAGCTTTTTTGACCAATCTCCTGGTGCCACAGAGTTGTCACAATTCTCTTTTCTGAGGTGACCTTTATTTTCCAGAGTGACATTGTAATAAGTTACCTCTCACTGATAACATCGCAGAAAACAAAATTAACATAGTTCCTACCATTTGGTTGAGATTTGTAGGGTGTGTGTGTTTGCCCTTACTTCCTTAGCTGTTTTCCTTTCAGGACCAGAGCTCCATGATTAAAGAGGCAAGTACAAAGTTCAATAATAAGTGATAATTATGCCTGGCTAAAGATTGGCAGTTGAGTAATTGGCTAATATTTGGGTTAATCTTACCTAAGTTATCACCTATAAGAGAAACACAGAACGGTCTTCTATTTTCAATCTTACTTTCATTTCCATAAGCTAACATTTTATATTTTACTACTGCATTGACATCTTGGACAACTCTGAACAAATCACTTTGCCCTGTAATACCTCGTTTTCCTGCCCTGTCAAGACAGGCTGATACTCGCTCCTTGGTGAAGTGCTCTGAGAATTATTAATGAGGTGCTCTCTGCCTCTCTTGCTCTCTCCTTGTTTAAACTGGTAATACTAAAGATTACTCAGTACTAGAACTGGTCTGTGTCCAGAGGAAGATTTAAATGCATATCAGTGTTCCAGAAGAAGATTTTTATCTGAATGAGTTAATGATTGATCCTTGGTACACATCCATGAACTATAGGTAGCTAAAGTTTACAAGAATCTCTAGCTCATTACAATAAAGTCAGCAGATACTAGTGCTCTTCATAAACGTGTTCATCTCCATATGCCCAGCCCAGGTCAGGTGACTGAAGGCAGGAAATAAATCAGTCTTTTATCTCTGAGTCACTTCTTTTTTGTATGTTTGCAAAAGTAAAACCTAATGTTTGCAATTGCAAGCACAGAAATAAAATCCAGGAGGTGATCTAACTGGCTCATTTTTAGTAGGAAATGAAAGGGGAGGCTGTAAGATATCAACCCTTTTCTGAAAGAGAATGATTCTACAAAGAGACCAAAAGAGTGAAATCCTTGGCATATGGTGGCAGATGCCCCAGCTGCACCAGTTCCCCCTCATGCTCACTGCTGGCCTGCTCTCTAACACTGAAAGCAGAAGACCCATTCATTTGACTTCTGCCTCATGATCTTTTGCTGCTGCACGTGTGGTACGGGTAACACCACCACAGCTTCTCTCTTCCGCCTGCCTTCCATGCGTCAGACACGGCCGGTGCTTCACGCAGGTGGATGTCTGACATCAGGAGGAGGTGTGGCCCCTGACATCAGGTCCTGCATGCCAAGAAAGCCTGCTGGAAAGGACTCAGCAGGAGCCTCACATCGTAGCACAGGACTCTGGAGGAAGGTGATGCCCTGTCATGTGTTCCCCTGTGCAGATGTGGCCATGTTGCATGTGTAACTCTGTGGGTGCTGAGCAGACTTCCTTCTCCCTCAGGAAACAAGGAAGTTGCAAAGTCAGCAGCTTGCCTGAGCAGTCCATAAAATCTTATTACTGAAGATGTAAGAGCATAAGAGTGGCTGTATGGGTCAAATGAAAGGTCTCTCTTGCCCACTTCTCATTTCTGACAGTGGCCAAAAAGACGTAAGAACAGGGCAAGTGCAGAGGGGTACTTCCCCAGAATATTCTTCCAAGCCCCAGCAATTCATTGGCTTCCTGGCAACTACAGGTTGTGTTGGACCATTGCCAAATGGAGAACGTCCCTGGAGCATAGCTGTCTGCACTCCTTCTCTTTTGTCAGGAAATCCTCCAAGTATAGCTGATGGCAAATCAGGCAGCACATTACAAAACAGCAGGCCATCTTTTAAAGAAGCCCTAAACCCTGGGGTTTCCAAAGCACAGGAAGTCCTCATGTAGTGGGAGCACCACTTTGCGACTGGTTTACCTCTAACTGCACCACATCAACCTCCCTGATAGACTCAAAAGCTGTCATCCTGCCTACCACAGGCTGGTGTTACCCACTCTCGTGGTAGCACAGGTGGAGATGTTCTGCCTCTAAACAGCATGTCTCAGTTAAGCAGGTAAACAGGTGCTTTCAGACACTGTTGCTATATAAATGAACCTAATGCCAGGCCTCATAGCAGCATGGTCTTCTGGTTATCTTTTTCAGTTAGCATTGACTGGTGGGGAGGGAGAAAGGCAACAGCTCTGACCTGAATGAAACATTTTGGCTGGAGTTATTATTGATGCAAGTGTTGCAGCTCCATACTTGGCATCGAAACACACTTCTAAGTGCTAGGACTCAGATGTCTGAGAATTTTCTCGTTGGAAAGAGGGGGGGAACTGCATTATGGCCAACTTCTTTTACAAATGCTGATAAATCTTACAGGAATTGGTCCTTCCCCCTTCCAGGGAAGGCATTTCAGAGGTGAACAGAGAGAGAAGACAGCACATGAACACGGTGGGGCTGGCCCTGAGCGGGGCACAGCGGGGTTAACCACTGGCCCGGGCTGCACG
>NW_009631767.1:0-2554 GCF_000690535.1 Cariama cristata
TGAACCTCATGGCGTTGGTCTCAGCCCATTGATACAACCTGTCCAGATCCCTCTGGAGAGCCTTCCTACCTACCCTCCAGCAGATCGATATTCCCAGTTGAAGAACCATCCAAGAGTATTTCTGGGGCAAGGTATTCTCCAGAGGTAAAGAATACCACAGGGATGCGCAGGCAAAAGACAGGACACATTCATTAGGTTGAAGAACCATCTGAGAGCATTTCTGGGGCAAGGTATTCTCCAGAGGGATACGCAGGCAAAAGACAGGACACATTCATTAGTGACTTGGCTGCAGGAATCAGCCCACAGCGGGCAGCCATCCTGTCCGAGACGCAGGGCAGCAGGCAGGAAAGTCCACAGGAATGGGATGGATGGGAGAGGTGGAAGAAAAGGACGTCAAACAACAGCATATACATGCCAGAGGCCACTTGCAAGTTGGAGAGCATGAACGCAGCAGTGGTACGGCACTTGCACACTTTAAAAGGCTTGTGTACGCACTGGGATGGGCTGGGAGGAGCAACAAAGAGGGACATGGAGCTGCAAGGAGGAGAGAAGGCACATCCCGAGACCTCTGCCTGTGACAGCAACTTCCAATGTGCACAATGGCACCAGCCCCAGGCTGTGGCCAGGCCATCTGGAGAAGAGTGACAGAGGCAGCAAGGGTTCAGACTGACGATAACCTGCTGCCAAGCCCACCATGTGAAGGAGCACCAGGTCTAGGGAGGAGAGACGGGCCCAAGAGCCAGCCACGGCCAAATCTCAGCTCACCAAGAGGCCTTGGCGTGGGGAGACTCCACAGCTCCCAGCTGCAAGACGCAAGTGTTGGGAAAGGGACAAACACTTTTGATAACTTTGCTCTATAGCCAGCAGAGTCCTTGCACCCAGACAGGCCCAGCTGACCCCATTCCCAAGCCCTGGACCTAATCTTAGCTCAGAACCAGCTAGCAGAGTCCAAGAAATGAGCCCTCTTCACCCTCCATAGCCTCTTGGGGTAGCAGAAGTGGGAAGGGGATCCTGGACATTTTTGGCCCATCCCTGCTTAAAGCAGAGCCAACTAGATTGGGTTGTCTAGTGCTTATATGGTTGAGGGTTGAGAATCTCTCATGATGGAGATGCCACAGCTTCTCTGGGACCATCTCAGACCTTTACCAGCCTTCAGGGGGAAGCATTCTTCCTAATATCCAATATTCATTTGCCTTGTGCAGCTTGTGCCCATCGCCTCAAGTCGAATCCCAGTAGGCCTCCTGGAAGAGCTCCGATTTTTCTCCACAACCCCTCCAGCCCCAAGGTGTGCAAGCCAAACTGCTGGTCTGCAGCTTGGCCAAACCCCAGCGACCCACTCTGGCTCCAAGGGAAAAGGCCTGTCCCGTGCTGGCTTGGCTCACGTTCATGCTGTGGGGACTGAGGCTTCTTCTACATCATCTGCCCACCCTTCCTGCCCAAAGAAGAGACTGCCAGGACCCTGCCATTGCTCAGGGCCATTGGCACAGGGGAGAAGGCTGAAGTCTACATATGACAGCAGGAGTTCCCCCAGTATTCCCATCCAGACCTGGTCCTGCTAGCTCCTCAGTCCTGTAAAAAGCAGCAGCTGAAATGGAAAAACACAATGCAGTGCTGGCTGCAGAGCTGCCCCAGGCCATCGGGGTGGGTGCACAAACCCAATTATAAAAGAGAAAAGTTGCTACGAAAGCTTGGCTACCTGAACTGGGTGGGGGGAAATCTGTCAATGTGTCCGTAAGCGGTTGCTTGCAGGCAGTTCCAGAGGGAAATTCTCTCTTGAGACACATGTCCCTCTTGGAGAGCAACCCATGACTGTCCAGAGAGACAATGAGCGCTGAGGCAAAGCGCTCCCTCAGGGCACGACGGGCTGGGAACGGCATCGCAGAGCCAGCTGGGAAGAGGGGAAAAGGGTTAAACGCAGGAGACAGATGCCTGAGGAACTGGCCCCCAAGCCTTCCCAGGAACCATGTGGAGGAAAACAGTCAGCCATCTGACAGCAGCATCTTATAAGGACCAAAAAACCCTCCCCCCCCAAAAAAAAGCCTTCTTTATTGAGAGCAGCACATAAAAACCCAACAAAACCCAACCCTTCTTGGCTGCGGTACCCTCTGCTCAAGCAAACAAACTAACCCACTCTAGGCTGCATTCCAGTAACAGAAATACTATGGTAGGGAGGAGTCAGCGCTCTGGAAGAGGAAGAGGGAAAGACAGGGCTCTGCCCAGAGTCGTCATACAAAAAAAGGCACAGGGTAGTTGGGAAAGGTAGTGAGCTCCTTCATATGCCAGGCACTTTGTGTTCCTGCTGGCTGGCCTGTACCCATGGCAGGCATACCTAGCACAGATGGACGGAGAGAAAGGCCGGGCCAGGCCGGCAGATATGCACACGGCAAGTGGGGATGGAGAGCCTGGTGCTGGAGCCCAGCTCTCGCTGGATGAGGGACAGCCGCGCTCCATTCATGCCAGTAGCCCAAGGGTGCTGGGCTGGGCAGGCGGAGACCAAGAGGCAGCAAGGGCTGTCTTTGGGGACCTGTGGAGGGGAGGGGTGAGGGGGCTGGGG
>NW_009631767.1:2628-15009 GCF_000690535.1 Cariama cristata
AGTTGCAGGGGGGGCAGGCACCAGGCACCTACAGACCCCTGTCCATCCCACCGCGTCCTTCCCCAGCAAGGGCCGGGATGCTCAGGCTTTGCTGTCAGCTGGGCTGTCCCCAAGGGCGGTGGCGAGCTCGCTGAAGGAGGGTCGATCCTTAGGGCTGGGGGCCCAGCAGCGCTGCATCAGCTTGGCGAGGCGGGAAGGGCAGCCCTCGGGGGGCGGGAGCTTCGTCTTTCCTGATTGCAGACCTGGTGTGAAAGCAAAGTCCAAAGAGCCATTGGGAAGGGTGTGATCCTCTCCGTGGGGTGCAAGGAGGGCAGCATCTCTCCACATAGGTTGGAACAGCACCGTGTCAAGAAGGGGGATGTCACACAGCCTGGTTAGCCCTCTCCACCACAAGAAAAGGAAGTAGGCTACAATGTCACGGACAGCACAAGGTACTTCACCTACCTGCTAGGACCTCATCATCAGCCAGCGGGGTGTAGGGCATCTCTCCATGCGTGAAGACCTCCCACATGAGCACCCCAAAGGACCACACGTCCGACTTAGTGGAGAACTCGTCTTCCAGCACAGCTTCAGGTGGCATCCAGCGCAGCGGGATCCAGGCCTGACGGAAGTGGTAGTACTCACTGCAGGCAGGACAAGCAGGCAATGAGACTGGCGCCATCCCATCCCCTCCCATTCCCCTGCCAGGCTCCCAGCCGACATGTTGCACACGTCCTTGCTGAGGCTCAGGGATGAGACCTTGACCTGCCGCTGGGCACTGACCAGGCAGTTCCTGGCCGCCAAGTCCCGGTGCACGAACCTGCCATTGGAGAGATGCTCCATGCCCAGGGCCACCTGTGTGCAGAGAGACACCTGACCCCAGAGAGATGTCAGCACTGGCTGCCCTCCTCAGCCCCAAAGGACTTCCAAAGCTGCACCATCACCTTATGTTTGGTAGTGAGGGGCTGCGGCTTCAGAGACTCATCTTTGCTCTTGGAGATCCTCAGGAACTGCTTCAGGTCCCCCTGGGAGACAGACACCAACTCAGAGGCAGCACCTCTGCACGACGCCAGCCACATCGGTCCCTGCAGTGCTCAGATGTAGCAGGCCCACGGATCCTGATCTCCTGGGCCACAGTCCCCACCTGTCTTCCTGGTCCCTGCCCTGTAGGGCAAGCCAGTATCTCACTTCTGGGCCTCAACTGGCTAAGATCAGGGCAAGCAGGCCTGATGTTTTCAGGAGGCTTTTCATGCCCCAAATTTATTTCTCTCCCATGAACTCCAGGCTCACCATACTAGCCCTTAGCATTCGCAGCCCTTCTGCACCATGGAATCCCACAGCTTAACTTATTCAGCTGAGTCCTGGACATAAACCAGAAATCAGGAGGATATGGAAGAGGACAAAGTCACCTCCAGGTCTTGCAGGAGACCCCCATTCCCCTCGAGACTCTTCCACACGTTGGGAACAGTGGTAAGCTCAGCCTGGACCACGTCACACTTGCAGACCCCACGCCTATTGTCCACCCTTCCTCCTCCTCCCTGCAGGCACTGCTGGCAGGGCCCTTACCAAGTCCACATACTCCAGCACCATGTAGTGCGGCTCTGCCTCACGGCACAGCCCCAGCAGCCGCACCACATTGGAGTGGTTCAGCTTGCCAAACATTTCTGCCTCTCGCCGAAAATCCAGCTGCAGCTGTTCATCCCTCGTCTGCAGGCTCTTCACCAGGACCAGTGCTTCACCCTCACCATCCTCTGCACCTTTTGCCTTGGCCAAGAACACTTCACCAAACTCCCCCCTGCCTGGAAGTGTAGAGCAGCACATGGGAAGACAGCATACATTAGGACAGCATATGGATTTGACAGCCCAGCAACTGCAGGGCCCTCTGTACCCCAGCGCATCCAGTTTTCTGGCTAGGACATGCTGGGCTTTCAGCGACAGGTTCCCTGTTTGGAGTGGGGACAGGGCCAGGGTGACCCGGCATACCCAGGGTTGTGATCGTCTGTAGGCTGGAACGCGGAAAGTGCATCTTGTCGGCAGCGCTGTGCCGCTTGCTGGCCCCAGAGCTGCTGCCCAGGTTGGTCAAGGCCACTTCTTCCTGGATCTCTGCTGTCATCTGCCCATTCTGCAGCAAAGCACCACCTGCAAAGGAAGCACAAACAGCTTCAGCATCCTGCTGGGCCGTGCAGAGAATGTCACGCTGGGGATCACCTGACACTCCAAGCACCCACAACTGGCTCCAAGCACCCCAGTTTGCTGTCTAGCCCCAAGCAACCGAGTGGCCTCCACACAGTTGTTCCCTCTGGGCTCACGTCCGGCCCCGTCTCTGGCAGCCCTGCAGCCACCCTTGAAATCAGATGCTGAGCAATGGCTTTGGTCCCAGAGCCAACCAGTCCCATCTGGCCTTGTCTATCCCATGCCACTCAGTCATCCCAAAGGGGTGCCTACATCCAAACTACCATTGACAAAACTCTGCAGAACAGCAGCAGGAGATTGGATGTGTGAAGCAGACAGAGCAGAGAGGATCTTGCTCATTTTAACCACAGTCTTTTGATGCCCAAGAGACTCTCAAGTCTATCTGTCATTGCCTGCTGCAGCCTGAACGCCCTGCTCCTGCTCACTCCCCAGCAAGCCGGCAACGCTCACGGCCTTGGGAATCTTGAACCTGTCAGACCAGATCAGCCTGGAGTTTCTTTTACTGCCTGGGTTAAAGCAGTGCTAGGAAGCACTCTCCTTGCAATCAACGCCAGCAAGCTTTCTGCTCAGGAACTCCACTAGAAATTTTCCTGGCACAAATAGAAGCCAGTGAACAGAACAAAACATTATTGCCTTAAGAAAGTAGAGAACCCTGCATTTTATGGGCAGCTTGTAGGGGAAAGACGGTATAGGTAGCTGTATAGATAGCAAACCTTGATTTTGAATACACTTACTGCTTGGATCAGATTTAGCACTAGGAAGCCGTACCTTCCATAAGCTGAAGACAGGAGTTTGAATGTAAAGCAGGGCACAGCACCCAGCTGAGGTGGCTGACACACGTGCAGCGTCACCCTGCGTTACTGTGCACACTCCATTTCAGCTAGTCCAGGAGCAAGCATTAAGGAAACACCTGGCCGTACAAAAGGATTTAATCACGAAATTAAGACTTGACCCAACATGAGGTAACTCCAACAGGAATCCCACTGCCCGTAATTTCCACCAAGGGGTATCATACAGCAGCATGTGTACACGCATGCTTACACTGCATGCGTACAAAACTGGTACCAGCCCACCAGCACGTCCTGAGCAGGTCTGGCCACGATGACGGGGACCATGGCTTTGTCACAGGTAGGCTTGGAGCTCTGAAAACTGAGATACGTTGATTTAAGAGCCATGGCGACTGACAGCTGTCCTCTCTCACATGCTGGAGTAACATTTGCAGAAGATGATAGCAAAAAAACCCCCATCTCCCCTATAAATCAAAGCTCGACGCTACTTACATTCTCCCTGGTTTTATGCTAATTATTAGCAAGACTGTTTGACTCTGTGCTGTCTGCACTCATGACTGAGAGCGTCTCAAGACTACAAGCTTGAAGCCAAGAGGATAATACAAGACGACCACTGCAACGGTGCCAAGAAAATACCGAAGGCTGGAGAGTGAGTACGCTGCCACTGAGAGACAGCACCAGCGGGCAGCCACAACAGACACTCCGGAGAACAGACATCCCAGTGTTTCACAGGGCTTTGACAAGACAGTCAATAACAAAGGGACCGCAAAAATGAACAGGAAGTTTAATTTCTGTATCCAGCAGTCCAGAGGGGAATCAAGTAGAGAGGAGCTGCCCTGCTTTGCCCATCTGCCTGCAACACCTGAGCATGTCCTGGAGAAAAAAGAGACACAGCCATGCTGCCCTGGAGAAATTAGCACATACTAACACAGAAATCAAATGCTCCCCTCAGTCCCCGCAGCCGTTAACCTCCCCAAATGCTGTGTCTGTATTCACCTCAAAAAAGTAGCACAGTCAGACAGAGGGACACTGAGAGCAAGCACCCTTGTTACAGAGGATGTGGCACACCGAGGATGTGACCTTGGAAGGTGACTTGACTTGTTAGGAGCGCATTGATCCATAGGAAATCCATAGGAAGGATCCGCTGCAAATCCATAGGAAGGTCAAATCTGTCTGGATACTGAGGGCACTGGAAAAGTCAGCTGGTGGCCAGCCAGGGAATACTTGTCATCAGGTAGGTGCTGAGATACTTCAGGTCACCCAGCTAAAGAGGGACCACATCAAAAGGAGGAAAAGAGCCAAATCTTTGAAGACCATGGTGAAGGGGGTAACTCCACTGGGGCCGACTACAAACACAATCCACTTCTCCAGAGAGGCTATGGAAGTACCAAAAAGGAGTGTGGACATCTGGGCAGCCGGGTCTGTGTGTAGCAGTGAGGATGCATCTCTCTGACAGCTAAACTGATTCCAAAGGAAGGGGATAAGAGGAGGCAAACTGTGGCAGAATAAAAAGAAAAATGTAATAAGGATAGGCCAAAATAAAAATCTGAGACTACCTCAAAAAGATTAAAACAGATCCTTTCCCAGGAAAAGGATGCCAACCAGAGCCTGTTGGCACAAGTGAGCCGCCTGCGACTTGTCCACAGCAGCAGAGCCCAAAGCCACAGAAATGCTCCTGCACCCCTGTTCCCAGGAGGTTCACCAGAGCCAGACTTCTCTTGTGGGGGTTTGGCTCTGCTCAAAGTACCAATACAAGAGGAAAAACAGGAGCCAAACCCAGCAGTGATGTTTTGCCAGGACCTCACAGCAACCCCTACGCGATCAGGACATGGCTGTGTGCTGAAGAACTGAGAGGGGGAAGCACGATGTCTACATTTACAGTGGTGTGGGGGGAGATCCTGGGAATTATAAGGGCAGCAAACTCAACTCCACCCCATCGCTTACAAGTTCTCACTGGTATTAGTGATGCAAAGACAACCACAATGTCAGGAAAAAGAGCTGAAACAGCTTTTGGAAATGAAAATGGTGCCCCAGAGATCTCTTGGGTTCACTGAAGGAATCATGTAGCTCACGTGCAATGTCCATTTGCAGGGATTTTGCAAGGCCCCATGGAATCAGCTGTTAAAAAGTGGCTCAGCTGTCGCAGGACAGGAGGGAACATCCTTCCATGGGCATACAGAAGGTAGGAACCGGGGTAGTATGGAAGGGGCAGCTGTTTGCCAAAGCCACCAACTTAGCTAGCAGTGAAGGTACAGGCCACCTGTGGCCAGCTGCAGAGGGACACCAGGCACGGGGAGGTACAGCCAGAGATACAACGTGAGAGTTGGGGAAAGCAACCCTGATGTCCCATTCGCAGTGGTGGGCTCCGCTCCAAGCTGCCTGCTCTCTTTCTGGAGCGATCTCTCTGGTCAGGGAACTGAAGCCAGTGGCGCAGCTGGGAACAGGACCCAGCACAGCTGTGTCACTCTGCAAAGCTGTATGCACTGAGTCCTATCTGGGGCTCCTCATCTCAGAAAGGTGATAGTGCAACCAGAAAAAGCACTCGCAGGAACAATCAGATATACATAACAGCTGCGTGTTCCAGTGCAGGGCTGATTGGTGACAAGCTTGAAAAGCAAAGAGATAGTTTTTAGGTAACCTGTTATGCTCCAGAAGTCCTTGTTGGAGGATGCTGTAGATGCTGAAAGCTTATACAGCAGAGTTCAGGGCTGTTCAGTGAAAGTCCTTCCCTCCAGCACCAGGAGCTGCTGAACTGTGGTTTGGAGGCCGGCAGAGTACTACTATTTCATGACACTGCAACAGGGATACTCCCCTCCCCTTGGCAAAGGGAGTGATGCCATGTACGGGGGCTGGAAAGCAGGAGCGACACATAACTCAGCAGACAGAGATGGCATGATGTGGGGTTGGGATGCAGGTTTCACACTAACTTGCCTATTTCTCACCTGGCAGCAGGTCTCTGCCACCAGCCATAGCCAAAACCATGAGCAAGGGACTCCCAAGGGTAAGGAGGAGTCCCCTGTTCCCTGGGAGCTCCCTCAGCCCCTCCAGCCCACGGGTAAGGGACCAGGAGTGAAGCCCCCACCCCCAGGGGTGCTGGCCTCACCATTCAGACATTCCATTTCGGGCTCCTCGCCCTCCGGGTGCTTCTTCAGCCTCTTGGCTTTTCTCCGCTTCTTACAGTAGAACATCAGCCCCAGCACAATAATAATGTAGGCAACAGCCGCCCCCACCGAAAGCCCAATGGTCTGGATCATCTTGTAGGGTGTGTGGCTGCCAGGTCCCTCATCCTCTTCTGCTGCTGGCTTGTCTGTGGGGCAGAGAGCACCGAATCCATGAGGGAATGTGCTGGAGGAATGAGAAAAGCCCCTCGCCCAGTGCTATGGCCACCTCCTCGTCCAGCCACAGAGTGCTGGGCACAGCCCACAGCCTTGCATCTGGACAGGGATGCTGCTGTGACTCCCCAGCAGGCATGACCCCACACGCAGCACCCACCAGTGGGGCCAGGAGCAGGGCCTAGAGCTGGCGGAGATACCAGGAGGCCATGTCCCGACATTGGACACCTCCCTTACCTACAACGTATAGGAAGGCCTCGCGGTGCTTGATGTTGCAGCTGTTGCCAGCGATACAGGTGTACTTCCCAGAGTCCTCGGTGGTGACATCGTAAATCACCAGGGAGCCATTGGGCATGATCTGAATCCTGCCAATGACAGAGAGCCCTTAGCAGAGGCAGGCTTGGGGCATCTGCAGCTCCCTCCATCTCCACAGGACACCTCAGCCCAATGTCCCCACTGTAATCATCTTGAATCTCAGGCTGCGCAATGCTCAAGAACAAATGGTTGCAGCTCACCTGCAGCTTGACAGGCTCTGGCAGAAAGGGTAACGCTGGGGCCAGGAAAGTCCAGGCCCTGGGGCATGGAGATGACCGACTGCGTGCCCCCCAAGTTGGGAATCCGAGACGGCACCACCTGCACCCACACGCTGGGCAAGCAAGGGGAGCGCCATGCCGTGCCACATTTCAGTTTGGAATGGAGGCTGTGTACCTGGGCAGGAGCTTGCCGGGATCCAAAATCTTGTCCTTCCCTTTCCACTGGATGTGTGGCACAGGGTCCCCCTCTGCCTGGCACTGGAACATGGCTGTGTGGCCCTGGTACACTGTCGTAGGCTCTGGCTCTAGCTTGAAGGTGACGTAAACTGAAGGCAGAGAGGTTGACATGAACGCTGTCAGATCCTGGGAAGGGTGCTAAGCTCCCACAAGGGAGCAGGGCCAGCACTAGCACCGTGGCACATGCCCCCTTGGACTGTATGCAAAGCACTGACAAAACCAGACACTCAAGTGCCATGGGGCAGAGCTTGGGGTCAGGTCGGACATTTCTCTCTCTGCAGGCTTATGCCAGTTGGGTGCCACCCAGGCAAACCCCCTGCAAGACCGGCACAGCAGGAAACCCACCCGCCTGCCGTAGAGCCCTCACCTGCTACCACGAGCTGCACAGTGGCACGGATCTCGCCCTGCGGGCTGTTGGAAGCGATGCATGTGTAGTTCCCCGAGTCGCTCCTGCTCACCTTGTGGAAGGATAAGATGCCGGCATTGTGGCTGACGTGGGATGGTAGGCTGCTCCCATCTGCAGGATGCCAAGAAGAGGGATGCAGCAGTCATGCACGAAGCACTATGCCACATGGCATCTTCCCAGGCAGCCGCAGCATGGCTGCTTCACCCATGTTGGAGGTGGGTCAATGCAAAATTCCTGGGGGTCCTAGGTCAGAAACAGACACCTCGCACCCAAGTCCCCCCTTACCTGTTTTAGTCCACTGGATGGTGGGTTTTTCCCGACCAGTGGCTGAGCAAGACACTGTCACCTCCTTATCAAACTCCATGCACTGCAGTGGCTGGGGTGGCGGGGTGAACTTCAGCTTCTCTGCAAGAGACAGATGTGCTGTTCGGCCCCCCGCCAAAAGCCGCAGGAAGCACTGGAGCTGGGGGTATCACGCCTGCACCCTGCCAGGCAAAAGACCTCCCCAGAAGGGGAGAATGTGGAGTGCTTGTATCAGCATACCTAGCACGTGCACCCGTGCATATCCCTCGATGCTTCCCGCTGGCGTGCTGCTCACGCACTTGTACACGGTCCCATCATAGACCTCCACGTTGTTGATGCGCAGTGTCCCATTCTCAGAGATCTCAAACCGTGAGTCCTGCCCAGAGGGAGGGAGGAAGGGAGGGAGGGAGGAGGGCAGAAATGATACTGTCACCAGCCCTGGGATCAGACCTTGCTTGTGGCACTCCTGATGCTCCACATACCCACCCATGCCTCAGATAGACACAGCCCTGACACCCACATGGAGAACTGAGACAAGCTGCGAAGACACCTCTCTGAGGGACATCTCTCTTGTCACTGGCCCAAAAGCATAGGGCTGGCTGCCAGCCAAGCAGCTAGAGACAGCCAGTTGTGCACCCATGCACCAGTAGGATGGAGATGGTGCCAGGTATATGGCCAGAGTGGGGCTGACAGGGATGCTGGGACTAGGAGCAAGGCAAGAAACAGCAGCAGCAGAGGAAGGAGCCGAGCAGTTGCCCGGTAGGATTGCCCATGAGCGGCAGGGGCTTGCCCCATCGCCTCACCTCAGAAATGGAGATGCCGTTACGGTACCAGGTGACAGTGGGTTTCAGGGAGGCCTTGCTGAAGCAGTGCAGGTATCCCGGCTTGCTCTCCTCCAGCTGGCTGTCCTTGGGCATCTCCACCCACTTGGGTACAGCTGGGCACAGAGGCAAGGGGTTACACAGGGCTGCTCACCAGCACCAGTGCAGACCAGACAGGCAGTGGGCAGCCAGCCATGGGGCTCTGCAGCCCAGCCATGACAGATGTGTCTCTCTATCAGTGAGGTGATGCACCATCCCACCCCAGCTCACCCCAACCCCTGGTCCAGCCCCCTTCTCTGCTCCCAGCCATTCTCGGAAAGCTGCCTACTAGCCACAGTGATGCTCAGCTCCTGTTTCTTCTCTCCAGCCTTGTTGGAAGCATGACATGTGTAGGTCCCCGCATCTGCCTCGGTGATACTGGTGAAAACGAGCTGCTCTGCCTCTTGGTGCACCCTGCCAGTAGTGGGGACTCGTTCCTGGTTCCTCTCCCACCAGACTTGGGGTGTGGGTATGCCTCGCGGGGCGATGCAGGTCACATGGTGCCCCTGGTTCGCCGTCAACACCTTCGGGGAGAAGGGTGCCATTTCTTCGATCTCTGAGAGGAGCAATAGACAGAAGGGCTCAAACAAGGCAGGAACGTGTAGCCAACCCACCAGCATCATCATCCCCATGAGAGGCACCAGCCAAGGGATAGAGCGCACAATCTATGTTTTCTCCTCTCATCCAGGCAGCAAGGATGAGCCATTTCACAGATAAATCAAGCAGTTCTCCATGTCCCGACCCATCGCTATGTTGTCACATAGCTCCAGCGCGATACTGCAACTCTGGGACCCACTGCCCGCCCTGCCACCAGCCCTAGGACCTCACCTGCTAGCCGCAAAGTCGCCTTCAGCACAAGAGCTTTCCCTCTCTGCCCACGGCCAACACACTTATAGACACCGGTGCTGCGAGGCTTCACCTGGGTGATCAGCAGGGAACCGTTGGCGAACACAGTGGTCCTGGGGACGCGGGCAGAGACAGGGCTCAGTGGACATCTCTGCAGGACATGGGCCAGAGCCCCAGCCCTGTGATGTCCTACATGAGCCTGTGCAAACAAGAGGAAGACTCTGTGCCAAGTTAAAGCTTCCCAGCGCAGGGGGGAGCAGCACACATAAACAAGGAGATGATGGGACACAACCTTCATGGAGGAAAAGAGCTAATAGTCTCTCTTCTGGAGAAGTGCTGGCTCCCACCAGAAGATGCATCACCCAACTGGGCCAGCTCTGACAGCGGGGGCAGGGGCACAAGGTGGCGCCCGGGAGCTGCCGGGCCACTGGGCACCCAGCACCCAGACAGCACCCACTTGCCTTGCACAGCCTGGCTGAGACATCCCGGGCTCCAGGATCACCGACCGTGGGCAGCCTGGGCTGGGAGATGTCCCCAGCTCTGGGCATTGCCCCATGCGTAGGTGTCTGGGGCTCAGAAACACTCCTGGCTCTGGGGATCACCATGCACTGGGACCTGGAGGTGCAAGACAGCCACAGGCCCAGTGATCGCTGTGCAGATGTGGGCGGCTGGGAGGTGTCCCTCAGTTTGGGGATCATCACCTGCGGGCATCTGGGACTGGGACACATCCCTGACTCTGGGAATTGTCCTAAGTGGGTGTATGGGGCTTGAGCTGTCCCTGGCTCCATGAAATCACCACACATGAACATCTGGGGCTGGGAGACATCCCCAACTCTAGGGATCATCACACATGGGCATCTAGGACTGACACCCCCACAGACTCATTTGAGGACAAACTGTTTGCCGTGTCCTCTGCAGATAAAGGCCATGCACAAGTCCCAAGGCCCTGCTAAACCCAAGCCAGCCAAGCTGAGAAACCAATCCCAGCGGCCAGCCTGATGTTGAATGCTTGCCCTTGGGTATGGCCAGCGTTTGGCCTCTCTCTGTTGCTTCTGGAATACAGTGTCCCCATCTCCTCCCAGCCCTGCCCACATCACTGGGGTCCCTGTTACTTGGATCTGTTGGTGATGGGGCTGTCTTCAAAGAGCCACTCCTGCGTGGGAGGGGGTACAGCTGCAAACTGGCAGTCAAACATGGCCTCTTCGTTCTTGGTCACGATGAGGTCCTGCGGGACGATCACTGCCTGAGGAAAGCTCTCGTCTGCAATGGCAGAGACCACAGGAGGGTGAGAAGAGCAGAGGGGCCTGTGATGTCCCTTCACCAGCGCTCTGGGGGAAACTCAAAAAAAGAATCGGGCACACCCTGCGAGCACAAAGGAGGCAGACATGCCAGCACGGCTGTAATTACGCAGCTAGGACTGGATGTGGTAGCTGCTCTGGGGAAAGCTCCTTCTGCTTCCAGCAAGGCCCTGAGCACCCTGGGCTCCTAGCAAACAGACTAAACCTGTCGCCGGACTGCAAATTCCCTTGTCCAACTCCAAATACCTCTCTAAAGTCAATGTCTCCTGCCCTCCCTGGGCTTTGCCTCCAAAGGTCTCAGCCACATGGCATTGCGGTGGCACTGGTGTCAGCAAAACCAGCAGCACCTACAGCCCGCAGGGTCCAAACCTTGTTGAAGGAGGGAGGACCCTGGTGCTCCAGTACCAGAGAAAACAGTGTAGACATGTTCGAGAAAGATGCAGGGGCAAATTAACACCTGTAGACAGGGTAGGGTTCAAACCTGGCCAGGTATATCAGGCCTGTCTTTGGCCAGAGGCTTTGCATAGGCAAAGTCACACCAGCCTGCCACTTCCCCTGCAGCCTGGCTCCCACCCTGCAGCAGAGGGGAGGCTGTTAGCAGAGCCCAAAACCAGCCAAACCCCCGGCCCTGGGCAGCCGGGACACAACTCACCAATAATATTCAGCGTAAAGTTGTTCTGGCTGCAGACGAAGCCGACGGCACTGCGGGCACAGCAGTAGTAGAGACCGTTGTCATCGGGGCTGGCACTCTGTAGGGTCAGCGTTCGCTCCTTGTTGCTGACAGAATAGGTGCTGTGGCCAACAGGGAGGGGGGTACCATCCCGAAACCACTGCCACGTGGGGCTGCAAGACAGAGGCGAGAGGGTGACCAGGTGCAGGGCACCAACAGGGCTCCCCAGAGAGCACGTGTGCGGAGGAGACAGCCCAGAGATGGCCCATTTCCCTGGCTCTCTGTCCCCACTGCTGGCCCCGACACAGACACGAAGCCATGAGACATGCAGCCAAGTGGACGGGACATGAGTGGAAAGCAACGGAGAGTGACCGCAGCACACTAAGCAGCTCAGCGACCGGACTGTGACAGCCCGTCCTTACTGTGCTCCTTGCTACGTGGCTCTGAGGAAGCCGTTTGCCTTCTTCCCCGGTGCTCAACCACAGGCTCAATCCTGCCTTTCGCCTTCCCTAGACTCTACTGAATCCTCGTGGGAGAGAGGAGAGAGAGAGACAGAGAGAAAGAGGGGAAGAGCACGTAGCGAAGGTGCAGGGGGACCCTTGGCAGGGTCCGCTCCTCAGGAGATAACCCTTACCGTGGGTGGCCGTCGATGTGACATCGCAACACCACGGTGGAGGAGGGCTGGATCTCAGCTACGCTGGCCGGCTGCTTCAGCACCACGCTGCCTGTCTCAATCCCTGGGGGATCAAAGAGTATCAACACAGCTGGCTCGCCAAATCTAGAGCCCAGGTAGATGCCGACTCAGAGCAGACAGCAAGGGCACAAGCATGCTTAGAGACACATAAGCCCTCACGCCAGCACGGAGTGAAGGGACATCCACACAGCAAATCTCCCACTTTAATATTTTATAGGTGTTATTATTTTATATTAATTTTT
>NW_009631768.1:0-4701 GCF_000690535.1 Cariama cristata
TTTGTTTGTTTTCTCTTTGGAAGATTTCTCACCCTCATCTCTGCATTTAATGCTTTACATGGACAACCAATAAAACTATTTTAGCTTTTTTTTCCCCCCTGTGATTAAAGTCTGAGGCTGAAGGCTGCATTTAAGCAAACTGCGATTACAGATGGTTCGCACGAGTTCCTTTCAGTTCCAGGGAAGAAAATAACATTATTGGCAATACGTTCTTCTGGTTTGTTCCTTTTGTGCCCATGACCCGTTTAAGGTTTGTACCATCTAGAAGGTCAAGATTGCTCTTTTTTTTTATTATGGGAGTATATTGTTGAAATGCTATCAGTGCATGTTGAAAGAGAAAGAAGCGCAGCATACTGCATTGCTCTGGTTTTGATAGCCGAGAATAACAATATGGGCTCCGAAAGCTTTTTGAGACCGAGGAGCAGGAGGCAAAATCATTCAGTAGTTGGTGCCTGTCCTGATTCTATCACATCACCTTCTCGAGCTTATGTTTTATTATTTATTATTTGTATTAATGATTATTTATATTGGCTATCATTTATACTTATTGTTTATTTATGGTTATAACACACTCATCATACAATATTAACCATCCTATAACACTGTCATTGACAGCTCTTTTTTCATTATCCTTCATGAATATTTCAGTGTAGTCTGTCCAATTCTTCTATTTTAGAAAAATGTTCAAAAGTGCTGTGTTGTGAAGTTCTGTGAATACTAAGCTATACGTCTAAATGCCGTTCGTTGCATCTTCTCGGGCTGATTTAGATTTGTGTTCTGACAAACAGGTACTGATAGGAAGAATGAGCCGTACATGTATAATGATGGTGCTATTGAGAAGCCTATGGTAAAATTACCTCCTACTTGGGAAATTAAAATGAGACAGTTGAAGTTTGGCCCCCCCCTTTTTTTTTTCTAATTTTAGGAAAAGAATGGAGGCTTTGATTTTACAACTGAGTTCCCTAGACAATTCCAGATCTGAAATTACCTGGTGCTCACTATTGCACTTCCTTCACCCTCAGGAGCAGAAGGGCTTTGCTGGATCAGACTGGGTGTAGTATCTTGACAATGCAAGAAGGCAGAAAAAAACATGTGATGGGTGGTTTAGAGACATGCTAACTCCTTTCTATGAGAAGTTGGACAGTGCCTGAGGTGGGAGAGTTTGTCTCTTCCAGAACTGTTAAACCCTCGTCCAGCATCGGATGCAGAGTAACTTCTGTCCCAGCCCACAGCCATACGGTGGAAGGACTGTGGTGGCTGCAGTGACCTGCAGCGCGATCCTGCTTTGTCAAGCTGCAGGTTATCAAAATAGCTCGTTAACCAAAAGGCTGTGAGGCTAGTCAATAGTTGGAATCGGAGGAAAGTTGTTAAAAGATTTCTTCTCCATCCCCAAAACCACTCCTCTGCCTGCTGCAACATAAAGAACCCCCTAAATTACCCAAACTTCTCCCAGCTAGAAATCCTTTTCCCTGCAGCCCTCACATAGAGCTGTCACCCCACAAGGGGTGAGGTTTCCAGCAGGGACCATGGTCACGACAGGCTCACCTCTTCCTTGGGGAATTTCCAACCTAAACCCGGGGTATCCTTTTCTGACTCTACCTACTTATCCTGCATTGGGGAATTTTCCCCCCTGCTCCTCTGAGAATACCTAGTGAGAGCTGTAGCAGCCCTTGTAATGACGAAGCCTCTCTCCCCAGTAAAATACTGCGCTTCCATTATCACAGCACCATAAGGTAATCCCTGGGGATGGGGTGGTGTGGGGAGTCAGGGCTCTGCCCTCCTGCTCTTCACGTCGATGCTCGGATGGACTTTTCGGCTGCTGCGGAAACGAAGGGGAGGAGCGCAGCACCATCCTCAAGGCCCTTTGAAAACACGCCACGGTCGAAGCGTGCCAGGCGGATCGGCACGATAAGACCAGCTGTGTGTTTTGCAAATTAATGAAATGCCTTTTGAAATGCTTTTAAGTAAATGAGAGTTAAATTCACCCTAATTGCATTAGCCTCTATGGAGAGCAGTGTCTATTCAGGGTCACATCGGTCTGATTTTCAGACGCCTTCGACACCTTGCAAACTGGGCTCCTCTGTATGGAGCGGAGGGAAGGACGGATACAACAGTGCCTGAGCAGAGCCCCAATCCTGCAAGGTGCTGAGGGACAGTGCCAGGCACCCGCAGGAGTAAATGAGAGGTCATATTTTTGCCTGCTGGGAGCTTTGAGTCATGTGGGAGCATAGCTGGGGCCGGCCCCATGGGATGCTCAGCGTGCTGTTGGGGGCCTGGCTGGGCAGTGCCAAGCATCCCCCGGGACCCACTGCCCGCAGTGCTCCTGGGGATGGAGAAGCGGGCAGGGAGATGGGGAGAGTGAAGGCAAAGGGCTATAGACGGCTTCTCCATCACCGGGGCCGCCGCCTTCATCTTCGTCGTGGTCCGCTCCCTTTTTTCAGATGGCACTTTGACAGAAGATTAATTCAAGTCAGCTGCTGAAAATAATTATTGCATTATGGGAGCAGTAATCATTATTTAGAACATGATTAAATATGTCTGCGTCTATTGACTCTGCCTATGATTTATGTATTTGTTTAGTCAATAGTCTAATGTAAATGATGTAATTAATTATAGATGGTGGTGTCAGGTCATTGGTAAAAACAATCTGATGAGAACAAGGGCTCTGTTTTTTCCTGACAGATGCAGAGGGAGGGCGGGAGGGACGGGCAGAGTTGAGGGAATTCCAGGGGAACTTTTTCATGTGTGAATGGCGGCTGGGATCTCAATTTGCATGTTGTCTTTCTCTTGTTCAGCATTCGTTTAGAAATTGAAATAACTTGTTAAGCAAAGGGGAAGGGAACACATGATTGCAAAGAGGACACCTGGGAGTAGTGACGGCGAACAGCTAAAGAGCCAGCTGCTCCCTAACACGAGAGAGCGTGCCACTATCATTTACCGCTTCATAAAATTAAATGTTTTCCAAATTAAATCAGTAGGCAGCATGCAGGAAGACCTACTATCTCTAATAACAATTTTTCAATCAATATCGGGGGCCCGGCTGATCTGGAATCGGAGCGGAGGAGTCTGGGATTGGCTGGGGGGGGGACAGGAGAAGGAGGAGGACGGGGGGGATGCTTGAGTACCGCAGCTTTCAATCAAAGCAAAAGTTAAAAAAAATATATATGCATGGTGGATTCTCCATCACTGTGAGTCTATTCCCCATAGATTTTTCTCTTAACTGATAATTCGGTCAGTCACATTCCTCAGAGGGAGGTCACAGGTCACCCCAGCCCCTGTCAGGCCTCAGAGAAACCATTTCCATTTTAATGCCACAGCTATAATCTATCAAAGATGTGATGTACAAGATACAATGAATTTAAGTGGTCTTCATATATCACTGAGCTTTCATGCCTTCACCTGGGTAATAGTCTGAATTACTCTCCCTACCTCACAATCTGTCACCCCCAGTAAAATAACTGCCACGCCGGTGTTAATGGCAGGTTTGTCCAAATTGGGGCCGTGGCAGCCCAAGGCATTCCACATCATAAACTTTAGCATTCAGTGCTTAGCCTGGCAGTGTCGGCAATTGAAAATTATTCTGTAAATACTTCCGCAGCGCTGTTCTGCTCATGTTTTTATTTATGGCAGCGAAAATAAAGCGTAGTGGGACGGCACGGAGCACAGCTGCTAGTGCAATTGCACACCTCCCCGGGCGGCTCGCCCTGCCTGCCCACGCACACGCAGCCCGTGACAAAGCGGCCCCTTCCCAACCCTATTGAAATTTTGTGGCTGCCGAATGGACCGGTGGACCTAGGCGTAGGTGGGCTGATGCTTTCCATCGCAGTTAGACCACTGGTGTGCTTCTAACGGCAAAGTTGGGTTATTTATCGGTGCCCGGTGACAGAGCTGTCCGTGTCCGTATTGGTTAATGCCTGCAGGTTAAACGGGACGTATCTGATTGTCCTTCCATAAGGAAATACTTTGAGTGCAATCCTGAAGCTCCTGGGTTGCCCAGTCTCCTCCATGACTGCACACAACGTCACGAGCCCCAGATCCGTTCTTGTGTTCTAAATTTCAGCGAGGTCTCCCAAACCAGAACTGCAGGAGTGATTGTGATTGCTGGTGTAATTGTGTCTGTAGGAATACGGATTTCTTGCTTTGCTTTAAATGAGCTCCTGTGCTAAAGCGTGGTTCTAGCTTAGCAAGCTTATTTCACCCCCCCAGGCTACACACGGACTATTTGGTTGAAGATCGGGAGACACCTGCTCACTGACAATAAATTTAAAAAAAGAAAAAAAAAACCAACCTGTTAAATCATATGAGGCCAAACTAGGCCCATAAATCAGAGCAGCGATGGGGGAAGGAGTGGGAGCAGAGGTCTGAAGAAGCACAGAGTCCTAGAGAGGTCTCCCAAAGTTGTTGGGCTGCTAAAGCCGTCTGATGGTGAAGGCTTGGATGGCATTTTTTTTGGGGGGAACAGTCAGAGGAAGAGGTTCACTGAGCACCTGGGGCTGGGCAAAGGTGGTGCAGGTCCCCAGGAGCAGGGGAAATGCCTCTGCCGTGTGTCTGCGCCAACACCTTGCTTGATTCACCTCTCTAGTGAAGCCTGGGCCAGACACAGGTCCCATCACGTAAGAGCATCCGCTTTGCAGGATGCAGGTACGAGTTGTTTTATCTTGCTTTGTAGCTCTCTATTGTATACAGCTCAGCAACGAGTGT
>NW_009631768.1:4712-22677 GCF_000690535.1 Cariama cristata
TACCGTGCTTTCATCTGGTCTGTCCTGTGAAGACGGGCTGTTCTCCTCTGATGTGCTGCGGGTGGAGATGCGGTTGTGTGTGATCCTTCCTTGCCAGTCTAAGCCTGGGGCAGATACTGCCTCTCCCATCCCATTCAGCTCCGTGGCTGTCAAGCGGTGTTAAAGGGAGAAGGTATATTATTTGGAGGAGATCCTGCTGTGGTACAGAGATACGAGCCAATGGCTATATATTGGTCCAACTTAGTTGAAAATTCAGTGGGTGTGAATCATGCCCTTTGCTGCTGCCACAGAAGTGTTGAGAAGATTTGTAGATTTTTTAATTTATTTTTTGTGTGTGTGCCATGGGAAGCTGCTGTAAGTCAGTCATTTCCATTCTTTTTTATCTATTCACCTTCATGCACTGGCCACATCCTCCTGGAAAACACGATCCGATGGCTCAGAGTCTTGCCTGACAAGAGAACGCTGCCCGCAACTTGTTTTGGTTCTTGAAATCCAGTGTCAAATGATGCTCTCCTCCTGGGCTTGGGTACTATGTAGAGCTAGAATAATTATTTCCTACTTCAGTTACCTTCTTATGGTAAACTGAAATAACGTTGCTGTTTGCTGATAAACTGTTATGAATTCCCCATCCTGATGCAGTCCTGTCAAATCCTATTTATTTCTATGGCAGATGTAGCTGGTTTGGTATATGCAGTAACAGAGCCCCTTTAAATTACAGCTTCTGTCCGTAGCCTTATCGTTGTCTCTGTTTACAGATAGCAGGTTACAAGTTTCCTGTGCGCTCTCGGTAGCTGTTATCTTTGGTTGGAGACTTTCACCAAAGTCTTCCACACCTTCAGTCCCCCAGAAGATATAAAAAATAGCTGAAGTGATACGACACACACTTTGGGAAGATTGCGCTCTGCGTTTTCCACAGGTTGACAAGGACGACGTGCGCAGTGATGAAATGCGAAACTTCCAGGCAAATTTTTTTCCTGTGGGAAAAACGCCTTACCTTGTAAAAACTAACACAATGAGCGTGATTCTTCCGTGACCCCGGTGTTTGCTCACTTCAGAAGGCACAAAGCTCTCCTCAAGCGTTCAGGGTCAAATCGGGCAATAAAAACCTAACTACACGCTGGGCTTTCAGCCCTACTCCTTGTGCGTGTTGCAGCCCTACAACCCGTCTCCTACTATCCCGATGTTAATGTAGCCCAGAATATATTTAAGAAGTTGCGTTTTGTCGTAGACGTTTCCAGAATATTTTACAAGGGGGATAAAATGCCATGCTGCCTCCGTTAACGTAATGTGCGTAGCGGTAAGTGCAACACCAAAGAAGTGTCTAAATAAAAGATATTTTTTTGTAATCTTTTTAATGGAAGAAAACGATTATATCCTTTAGCTTGACTGGCTTAAGTGTATGCTTGATTTTTAAGCACATCTTGGAGTACTCTCCTAAATCAGGATCTTGATTTCTAGCATTGTGCTTTTTTCTAACTTGGATATCGTTTACAATAAATCGAACTCTTTCCTCTTTTGACATATTATGCTGATCTATGGCTTGGCTTTCATTCTGTCCTGTTAACTAGAAACCCACTTCATCATGAAATATGTCCCTCATACTTTCTCCTACATAGTGAGAGAAAAACATTGATAAACGTCAAGTGCCAGCCATTTCTCAAAAGCTTCCTACAGATCTCAGAGAAGGAAAATAAATAGTAAGCAAGCGTTACTTGTTAATCTATAAGGTGACCATAGGAAGGAGTAGATGGGAGTGGACGTTAGGGGGGACAGATTGCGGCAAGCCCTGCCTCTGTCTGTCCGACATTCCGCGTGTAAGAGGCCATGGAAAAAATCATTTGACTTCAGTTTAGGTGGAGATGGAAGAAAGCGCTGATGTTTGTCACCTCTAAGCACGTTATGTTGTTGAAAGTGTGGGGCTTCAGATGAAATGCTACAAGTGGTGACAACCTTTCCCCAGCCCTCTTCCTGGGGGTGAGCAATGGACTTATTAAATAGCCTCTTGTTGCGCTAATGTCAAACTTAAAATTTCTCCCAGAATTTCAGGTGAAACTTGTTTCCTTGGAGGCTTTTATGAAATTTAATTTAATTGGCTTTAATCAAATTATCAGGCAGCACCTGGTAACGTGGGCCAACAGTCATAACGGTGCAACAAACCAGATCTGTCTGTCGGTGTGACCTCCGAATCTCCTGCGCTTGGCCCCTGCCTAATCCTCGGGTATCCCAGACGTTGGGTTCAGAGCCACAGAAATTTGCTGCCCATTGCGCAACGGAGAAGAGCTGTTTGAGCTACAGAACAATATTGGCAGAGGAACAAATGGCTTTGAACTGACCGAGAATAAATTTAAGCAATTACATTATTTCTAACCAGCAGAGGAATGAGACTCGGGAAGAGCTTTCTAATAGGAAAAGAAGGAACTGAGCCCTGGCCAGCTCTAAGATGAAGCCTGATGGGTTTATGAAGATAATTATATGACAGAGTCCTCCATAGCCCTCTCAATAACTGCAGGCTGGGTTCATGGGCCCGGCTGCCTCTTCCAGCCCGAAGCGCGCTCAGAGGGAAAGTTGGTTTTGATGGGGTCTGGAAGTGAGGTGTGAAATCCCCGTTGGAGCTCCCAGGAGGGCTGCAGGAAACCTTCGCAGGCGTCCCCAGTTCTCTCAGCCCTGCTTTGCTTTTCCCCCTTTCTTGCTCGGGAGATGAACCCCTTGGATTCCTTGGAGATGTTTTGCACATAGCCACAGGTATCAGTGGACAAACACGCGGGCAGCCATCACTTGTGGGCATGATCCTGCTAACCCAGGACCCTCGTCTCTCTTATCCTCAGCCGATGGGGAGATGCCTCCTGCTCTGGCCATGCAAAGCGAGCCTGACGCTGTGATTTCTGATAAAGGGGGCAAAAGCCTCTGGGATCCCTTTTTGTGGCAACTGAAAAATCCTGCTGCAGGTGGGCAGGGATGCCGGAGGTCCTTGCTCAGACTCCTGCCCAAGGCAGGACTAGTCGGGGCCCATCCGGATGGGTTTGTACTGCCATGAGAGGCACGGTTTGCTGCTCTGGGCCTCAAACTTTAAGTGAAGGTAGCATTATTCCCCTCTGTTTTTCTTTGTCCCAGCCTTTTTTGTTGGCTGAGCAGGGTCACTTGTGCTTTCTGAAGGAATGACAGGCGCACTAGAAGCAGGAGTTTGCAGTTTGGGCTTGCACTTGCATTTCTGTGCCTGGAGGCTGACGGGCCCCTGCTGCCATCGCTGGCAGCAATTGCAAGCGATCAGACCATGCCTACATTTTTATCCCTAATTATAGGAAGTTTGGCAACTTGGGAGAGATCCGTGAGACAGCATCACTGCAGGGAGTGAGTAGGTGATAGCAGTACTATGACTTGCCCTGAGGTATCGAGCTCCCCAAATTCTGGGTTCCAGCATTAAATCTGTGCTAGGAAGGATGCTGTATGCTTATTTACCTTGCAGGTGCTACAATTCCTGCTCCTCGTCGCACCGTATGTTTTACAATGTGTACACAGGACAACGGGGCTCCGAGGGCCCGTGCTTTACAAAAGCTCAATGCAGGCTGCGAGCGGCAGAAGTCACCGTTGCCTTTCTCTGCCGAGACACACGTCAGCACCACAGAGGAAACCTGGGAGAGATCAGAAATGATGAGGCAGCAAAAATATAAGTACGGAAAAATCAGACCGAGCTACTGATGAAGAAACAAATTTTGTTTTCCCCAAGTCAAAGACATTTTTATTAGGAGTTTAGTACTTCTGTATGGTGCAGATATACAGCATGTATGCTCTTTCCCAGAATTTCACCCTCAGTTCAGATGAGAATTTGCCCATAAAGCTCCAGTAATGTTTTTCTTTTAGTAGTGACACTTAACAAAATAATTAGGCAATTAATCGCCTAACTCCACAAGGAGCAGCAATTATTTCTTTTACTTAAAACGTGTAAAAAGCTGTGTCATTTATTGATAGAGAGTCGCATAATATTCCATGGCAGAACAGCCCTCTGGAGACATTACTCTATATGCTGCGAATGCATTTTGAGAATAATAAACAAAACTCAGCTAAATCTTAAACGGGCTCATTCCTGTATTTAAAAAAATACTGCCGTTCGTTACAATTATTTATTGTTTATCAGTGCACAGACGACCGCCGCCCGGCAAGAACAACCCGGCCTGTACCTCTAAGGAATTTACAACCGCAGACTCGGTTCTCATACCAATACCTGAGCGGCTGCGCTCGCGTGAGCTCTGCGTCAGCGAAGGGTGCGAGCCCGTGCCTGGGTTTCGGGAGGACAGCGCGTTCCCAGGCGTTAGCCCAGGCGTAGAGCAGGCACGCGTTTCAAGAAGGTTGTTCAATTCGAGCCTCGAATACTTCTCCAGATATGGATGAGCGAATACGCGGACAGCAGTCCTCCTAGCCAGTAAAGGTGATCATGGGTGCCAAAATTATTTAAATACAGAGCTTGAATTACAGTATCAATACTCATTTTCAGATCAAGAGTTTGGCAAAGGCGGAAGCGAAGGCGGTGCTGGCACCGTTAGTTTGCTCTCCCTGAGTGCTAGGTGACGTCGGGTGTGAAGTCTTCATTGAGACAGCAGGGGCTATCCTGGTTTTGTTGATGCAAGTAAATGGACATAACTTCCTTTTAAACTCCAATATACCAATTTAAAGCCCCTGTAAGACTTGATTTTGTATTTCAATAGTACCTTCTCTGGGTTTTGCTGCTTAATTTGGGCCTTATGGTCTTCACCCTAGCAGCAGCCGAGCATCAAACCTTTTGGGTTAAGGTGGTGCCGTTACCAACATATTCAAGATACTCTATTGATGGGCAAACTCATCCAAGATCAAATGAGAACAATCTACGATCTGAGAAAGACTTGGACTCACCACTTTCCAGAAAGGGAGAAATACCATCACTGTGGGTCTGTCTGTGTTCTGGAGGTGCCAGCTGCATCTGTAAGAGAGAGGTAAAATCCCAAATTCCTGGCTGGTGGCAAATCCGAAAATTGGAGCCGGGTGGAAGAGGGACTGCAGTGGAAGTGTTGCTGCCGAGCTGTGCAGCTAGCAGGCTTGGAAACAATTTCGGTATCGGCTGATTTTTGCTTTGCAAGAAAAGCCCCGGAAAGCCCAGTGTTGTCATAACATGCTGCTGTGATGTTCTTCGCATGCTGCATTTTCATATTTCATTTTGAAATTAAATTCTTGGGGGGGGGGTATTTTATTTTAACATGCTTTATAATATGATACTGAGCTTTGAAAATGCAAGTTGGAACGTTACTAAGCGTGCTGATCGAAACGTCCGTTTGTCAGAAGTGAAACGTTTTGATTAGATCATCCTTAAAATAATTATTCTGGAGCTTTATTTTGCAAAGAATTTGGCAGCACTTCCTCGTACGTGAAGCAAAACCAAATATTGAAACCCCAGAGCCTTTGCAAAGTGTACATCTGTCTCCGTACAACTCCGACAGATACACCGCTGTTCTTTTTCCTTTCTCCCCAGATAAAGAGGAATTTTATTTTAAATGTGGGGGTTTTTAATGCCTGAGAAAATAGGGCAGTCACAGAGCCATGGCTTTAAACAAACTTTATTTGGGCGCTTGACTGACTGGCAATTGTGGGCAATCATTTTAGCTGTCACAAGGCCCAGAGAAATGTGGGAGAGCTCTTCCATGAAATGTTTATATTTCATAAACAAAATGATGTGCTTAACAGTCAGAGTGATGGGAGGGTTCCGGCTAATGCATTTTCCAATGTGTGAGGCAGATTATTAATGCGCTCCAGTAGCTGTTAATTTCAGTTTGCCGGAATGATTTATGGGGAGGTAAAGGAGAGAGACATAATCTAATTGAGATCAGAATCGCTGTTCTAGTAGAGGAGCACCAGCACGGACCCCGGCCGCGGCAGAATGATTAATATCTAATAAGCAAATAATCCGTTAAATTATTATAAACATTACTTTTTGACAACTCTTTTGTTGCCGGGGAAGAAAGCAAAACAAGCAAACAAGATTAACAAAACCCCGGGTAAATTTTTCGGGTATTTCTCTTCCGTTACGCAAAGATAAAGGTTTGGATGTGGAGGAGAAGGAAAACACCGGGTTAGGAGGGAGCGTACGCCCTGATCAATTGTAAGTCAGCGGGGGAAGCATTGATGCTGTAATATGAACAACAATTGAACGATCAGAAGGAAATCAATCTTGAAAAGGAAGAGGGAGACAGGGAAAGCTCCCGCGTTGTCAGCGTGATCCACAGCTCGGTTTGCAGCCGGCGGCTCGCTGGTAATTACTACCCTCGTTAGTATGTCCCGCCTGCACCCCTGCCCGCGCTGCCCTTTGTCTTAGCGACGGGGGATGCGAGCACTCCGCATCTCTTTATGGTACGCTCCCAAAGGGGGCTGACGGCCATGCTGATCTCGCTCGTCTCCAACGCCCTGCTGTAATTTTTTGCGTTTGTCAGGTTGTTTGCGTTTAGTTTTCTTTACCCAACAGGTGACTCGGATTTAGTCCTTTACCAGCTGCGGAAATTATTTCGGCTGTGTGAAGGGGGTCGGTGGTGCGTATGCGGGTATGTGCAGGTACACCTGCAAGCAGTTCAAATTTACGTTAAAAAATAAATCAGGGAATCTGACATAGCGCAGCACAAAGCCTTGGGCAAACCACTTCTCAGTTTCTCTTCCAGAAGGGCTGTTTGCAGGAGTAAACACTGTAGGTGAAGTATGCGCCTAGCCTGCCTTCAATTCCCCTGCGCTGTAGAGTATTAAAAGTGTATTTTGGATTAGTCAAACACAAAGGTACAGATGAGAAAAAATCCATCCAAAGTCTTGTGGGATTGAACAGAATGTTTTTCTTGACCAACAACTAAATATTTCATTTATTATCAGGCTTTTTGTTATCAAATGACATTTGTTTTAAAGAAGTATTTCCAATTAAAAAAAAAAAAATGCGAGCATGTTGAAAAATGTTAACTGAAATTTTTCTGTGAGCTTGACATGGATTCAGGAACTATTTGGCTGGAATCAAGGAATAATTTAGCCAAAGTCAGGCTGAGCTGCTCAGGGCCTCATCCTGTCCTGCAGCCTCTCTGGGCGCCTCTTCCCGTGTTTGACCCCGGCCATCGTGAAACATTTTTGCCCTATAGTTAATAGCCGTTGCCCTTGCTGCTGCCCGTGTCTGTCGCCTCTCATCTCTTGGGGGGGGTCCCCAAAATTTGCTTTGGTTTAAGGAAGGAAATTCCTCTCGGATGTCTGTCAGACTCCGGTTTGGGAACCGCCCTGTCTGTGGGAGCCCACGCTGGGTCACCTCCGCTTTTCCCTCTGCCCGGGGTTGGGTTCCCAGTTCCTATCCTAGACCAGGTTCCCCACCAATTTGCTGAGTCAGCGTTACTTGACTGCACCACCTTGCGCTAGGGCAGGGTCTGGCTCTGTTCTCATGCTGACAGAATCCTTCCGATTCCTCTAATTCAGGTTGTACGGGGATTTCAATAGGATTTGGCTTTATTTGGATATCTTTGCCTTTTCGGCTTCATCTCGCCCCACTTTCCCATGGCCTGGCGTAGGTCTGGAGAGCATGTGAATGGAGTTGGCAAGTCTGTGGCCAGGGTTGGGGGCTCTGCTCTCCGACACGCGAGGCGAGCCCTAGGAAGAGTGGAGGAAGACGCAGCATGTGGGTAGTGGAAATATGTGAAGTTTTTCCCCCTCCACCATATCATGGAGTGGTTTTGAAAACTCTGATATCCCATCCAGTCGGATGCTTTCTGGGGAGTCCTTAAAAGCCCTTGTGCAACTCTGCTGGTCACGTCCAGATGAAATCACGTAGGGCTTTCCATGAGGGTTAGCAAGCCCAATATAGAAGCAAATACTGTTTGTGCCTAATACGGTCAGGAAAACTATTTAAGAACAGTTTGTCTGTTGAAAGTACGGTCCTTGCAACGCTGCCAAGATCAGGGAGTGCTAGGAGGTGATCATGCAACCGTCTGAGTGATGGCCATAGAAACTAAAATTTCTTTCAGGCTGGTAAAATTTATTCACTGGAGTTGAATAACCACTAGTGGAGCAGAGACGTAGCTCTCCTCGAGGGGGTGCCTGGGGCAATTTTACCTCGTGCCCTACCGTTGTGCACCTCAGAGACGTTCAGCGATGAGCCTTGCACTCCTGTGAATTGTCATTGCTTCTCTGCAGAAAAATGGCAATTTAACCATCGCAAGACTTGTCCAATAGAGCCATGCAGCCTACCCGAGGCTGGACTTCTGAGAGGAAGCGGTCTTACATCACTTGTTTGTTTAAACCATGCAAAAGCCCTAAAATAAGATCTGGAGTAAGATCAGTAAAGAACCTAAAACAATTGGCAAAGGAGCAAGTAGCACAATTCCAGCGCCAGAAAAAAGACCTAATCCCCAAATAAAGGATAACAACATAAGCACCAAAACTTTGGCTTTTGGCTCATACTTTTCTAAACAAAAGTCTGCTTTACATTAACCGGATGAATACATCCAAAGAATAAGCCACAGGCTTTGAACTGGAGTGCAGGAATTCTTGTTTTGAGTTGATGTTATTAATCTCATTTGCAAGGAGCTTCCTTTCCTTTGCTAATCCCCTCGTTCTCACTGTTAATGATTACAAACTAATCATGATTATAATGATTATTAATGATTATAAAATAATCCTTATGCTCATAATACCCATGCAAAGTCTTTCAGCTGGCTTGGAGAGACAAAACATGCTGCATCTCTCATTTTTCTTGCTCGAAGGGAGACCTCTCTGAGACGAACCCACAAACAGAAGTTGGTTCAGCATCCAGCGGACGCAGCAAGAAATCCCCTGTCGACGCAGCATCTCTACTGTCTCTTCGCTGCGCCCCAAATCTCTGAAGAAGGCAACAGAAGGATTGAAGAGGGCCCTTCTAGATCTGGTTGTTTTTCTGTCCAACTTCGTCTTCTTGACAGAAACCTTTCATGGCAGTGAAAGATAATTTCTTCTCGTGTTCTTAGTATCTGGCAAGCAGAACTAGGGCTGAATTTCTTAGGGCTGTAGGACAAAGCAGAAGGGTAAGGATCCAGCTGTGTCCCTTCCCATTCTTTAAGCAGACCCTGGAACCTGACAGGTGATCCTGGTGCTCTTTCCCAGAGGCTGACACTGTAGACATGGGGCTAATGAGCAAGCAGCACCTTTTGTCGTCAGACTGGGCTGATACAAAGTCCACCAAAGTCAATGGAGAGACTGACTCTCCCCGTTGCCTCAAGGTTTAAACTCTTTAATGAGCAACATCGTTAAACGTGCAAAAATAAATGGCAAGAACATACATATTTTCCCCTGAATAGCAGGGGCATTCGGCTGTAGTCAAGCACTGGAAAAGTTATTTAAAATCCTACCCCATTCTTTCTGGGTTAATTCAGCCTGTGACCCAGTGTGCTGCTCATCCTAATATTAACTCTGAGAAACTTCCCTTTGAATCATGTGGAATCTCTGTTTGTTATTCTGACTGTTGCACTTGGCTCCCTTGGCTGTCCCACAGCCTCACGGGATCCTGGGCGCTCGCAGCGGAGAGCACCCATGTGAACACCCCGGCACCCCTCCCCAGAGCTAACGGGGGTCTGCAGGGTTCATTCCGCTTCAGTTTTTAAACCCCTGTCTGAGCTGTACTGCGGGCTAAGGGCAATGGAGGGATTTCTCCACCTGCTATGGAAATAGTAAATGTATTGGAGAGAAGTCGCTCTCGGAAAGAGTTTCCATCTGCTGTGGGTCGCTCATGCGGTTCGGGCTGCTGCCAAAACTTAGCCCTGCCTGGTAACGGGCCCGTGGCGAAGGAATACGGGTGGGTTGGGTTGGGTGCTGTGCAAAGAGCGATCTGTGTTTGTAAAAACAAAACCAGAACAAGAGGCAAGTACGAAACAAATACCGCTGTTAATAGTTTTGTATTTTGTTAGGCACCACAAAGCTCAGCAGCATTGAGTGTTGGGGGCCCCGGCTGGCTTGTGGGTGAGCCTGGCTGAAGGGAAAGGAACTGTAGACATCTACGGCTTCAATCTGGCCCTAAAGTTTTGGGTACCACCTGCCATAAATCCCATATAAGTGATGTTAAGCTGGAATTTTCCCTAAGGAGGTCATCATTCTCCTGTGCAAACCGGTGACATTAGCAAATGCTCTGATCACATCCCTGTGATCAAAGAACTGGACGAATGAGTGGAAAACGCTGCAGTCAGTTTAGTGCTGAAAAAAGCTGATGGTAAGTGCAGACAAAAGGGAGTAGACAAGGGCGATGTCCCACGGGTTCAGACCGAGCTGGGGTGAGCCATGAAGCCCAGACACTGATCCCAACCTCCTGCAAGATTTCCAACACTTTTCAGCCTACCACATAAGGTTAAAAAAATCTTCAGGTGCTCCTCAGTCCTCCTTGGCAGGACTTCATCCTCTTCCCAGCCCACCTCCAGAAATAGCCACACGAAGACATTGTTTAAATAACCAGCTGCTTCAGGGCACGTCAAAGCCTGGCCTCGATTCACTGCCGTGTGCAACAGGTCCTTCGGGAGGACACAGGCGTCTTGTCTTCCACGTTAAAAATCCTGGGCTGAAAAGCTGCGTAGGGACAGGCTTGTACGTTAGGTAACTTGGGATCATTGGGTTTTCTTTGGAACCCCTGAAACTCTCCCAGGTTTCATTTCCTAGGTGCAGGGTATTGGCCTTCGGTCCTGTGAAAGGTGCTTTCTTCTCTTATCTTCTTTTCAATATTCTCCGCGGTGTATGTGACACCGGGAAAAAGAATGTGTGAAGTAATGGCATCCTTCAGGTTATCAGACCTGGGAACAGGCTGGTTTATTTGCAGTGCAGAGCATTTAACTTTCTAACGCTTAAGTTTACAGAGGCTGAGGAAAGCACGTTCGAAACATACTCAAAGTATTAACGCGTGACCCTCTAGGATGAATTCCTGATCTGACGACACATGGAAATAATGTTTTAACTTCAAGGGCACCAGCAAATTAAATGCTGTTTAATATTTGACCCAGTATACTGAGGAAGGCTCTGTCAATAAATGAATCTGTCGGTTACAAAGCTGTGTTGCATGGATCTATTTCGGCACATGCACGCAAACAATATTTAAACAGAAGGAAGACAAAGTATGCATTGTTTTAGCTTACTAGCCTAGAAATGAAACACTTAACGGAGCTTGGCTGAAGAGTTGGGAAATGAGTATTTCTTTCCATTGTGCAGACAGCAGAGGAATACCCAGTATTGCCAGCAAAGCCTCCGACTTGCCTTCTCCTGTAAGCAGGGCTTGACGGGAGGCTTTGAAGAGCATACCTTCACATGCACACCTTGGAAAGCGTTGCGTTTAATCTCACTGCATCTACCTGCATCTATCCAAACCATGATATAATACCGGTTTTACCTATTGCAGTAGGTATTTTTACAGTTAATAGCTGGTATCTGCAAAGTCTTTGGAATCTGCGTCTGACCTTGCGTCTTGGTTTGGGTTCAGCATTGCACTGTTCTGTGTTCAACCAGCTATTTCTACTGCGCTTGCTAATAGTTTCCTGACATTTTCTCTGGAATCTGTGTCTGACCTTGCGTCTTGGTTTAGGATCAGCATGGCAACATTGCACTGTTCTGTGTTCAACCAGCTATTTCTACTGCGCTTGCTAATAGTTTCCTGACATTTTCTCCCTTTGTTTCTTGTGTATATATGTAGGCTTGCATATGTGAATGTGAATATCTTTGTCAGCATACACACACACGTGTGCGTGAGCACACACATATAGCTTCTGCTGTACACAAGATACATTTCATTATTTCTTTGCATTTCATTATTTCTTTGCATATATGGGAAAATACGTGTAAGAATAATGAAATGCAGTAACTGGTACTTATGGATCTTCACAAAAGTGCAGTACCTATATCACATCTGAGTGCAATTTCGGTTCTACCCCAGGACAGATAACTCTACCTGGCAGGTCACCAAAGAGTCCCTCTGCTGGTTTTTCAGGGAGCACCCGAGGGGTGCTGGGCAGCGAAGGCTCTGCACTGGGGTCCGACCGGGCTGCCCTGAGCACCTTTCTGGCCCCTATGTCCTGTTCCTTCCTATGGAAATGGTGGTGTAGGGAGTGATGCTGCATCCCAGACCCTCACACCCTGGCCAGGTCCGGAGGTCCAGGGTCCCTCTGTCTGGAGCTGGGCAGAAGGTTTGCAGCTGCGCTGAAGATTTGAGGAGCTGTGGTTTACATCAAGACCTGGGTGTCCTTAAAAATATTTCCCTTAGCTCTTTTGGTCCTGTAAAAGTTAAAAAAAAGAAGTTTTCCTTGTTTGCAGTCGCTCATTGTCTCTGAGCAGAAGGGCGCTTGTTTAAGCCTCTGCAAGTTCGTTCTCGCCGAAAGTCGCATGTTTGAAACTCAGGTTGGCCAGAGGTTGGGACTCCTTCCCGTTCCCCTTCCTCTGGTGTGGCCCTGAGTGCCCCCCTTGCAGGAAAGCAGGAGCACCTAAGCAGATGCTGAACTCCAGTAGGATTTAGACGTAGGCACCAGTGTTTTTCTAAAGGGAAACTTTGTTGGATTGGTGCCACAGGAATTCAGACCTATTTTAGGAGCAAAACTGGAGACAGATGCACAGATTTAACAACACCGTTTCTGATTTGGCCTGGGGAAAATACCTGTTCCTATGCTAATGATCCTGTGTCCCATAAAAGTCATTCTTGCAGTAAGACGTGAAACTCGTGGCTGTATGCATCAGCACATAGCATCATTTTCAGACCGTTAGAGTCTCCAAGATCCTTAGTGGAAGCTGGATTTGACCTTTAAAACCCAGAAATACAGTTTCTACAAGTATAACTCTTCTTATCCTTAAACTGTTCCCCTTGTAAATTATGGGGCTAACAGCTGGCTTCCAATGAAGTCAACTATTAATTGTGTGTTCACTACCCTGCCTTGTGTAAATCAATACGAGAAATGAGCAGTCTCCTACTATACAGCACAGACACAGACACTCTACACGGGGAAGTAATTTAAGGGTGGATGTCAGCTTGCTCGGAAAGGCTGCTTTACTGCAAACAAGACAATGAAAAAACCTTACTCTAGGGAAAGCTCCCCTTAGTCCCTGTAGGTGCCGACAGAAAAAATCCCGTGGCTCTGGCAGTGAAGCACAACCCGTGCCATCATTCTTGCACAAATATCGGCAACGAGATAAATTATTGTCTAAATGAGCTGACTTTGTTGCCAGAGGTGACACTATAGGTGATGTGCTAGGTAACCAGATTATACCCTTGAATCAAGGGTGTGAGTTTTCAAGGATTTTACATCTTGCGGGTTTTTTTTTTCCTCATTTGAACTCACTTCGCTATTCACATTACACTAGTGAAGTTAGTGGGATTATTTCAGTTTTCACCCCGCATGCCTCAAACCAGGATGTAATGCGCTTTATGCCTGAATACGTACTAGAAAATTGAGAGAATTGCCTTCGTTGTCTGGTGGGGCTTGCAAGTTAAAATCACTGGCCCTGCTGCCAGTTGTCTTAGCGAAGAGCTCAGCATCCATTCCTGGGTTGCTAGCGTGCTGTAGTTATCGCTCGTCTGTGCTAGCAATGAAAGAACCATTGGTTAATTGAATGGCAAAACCCTACATTTCAGGTTTTTTTCCTGAAACTCTAGAAGTCATGATTCTGGTTCTTCAGTGGGAGTGTTGCCTGGAGCGAGGGGACAGGGGCTGTCAGACCCCTGCCCCATTCCTGGCCCGCTCCAGGGCCCAGCACTGGGACTTGCTGCCCTGCCCTGCCCTCCCCTACCCTCAGGGACGTCTGGCCATCTCACAAACCGACCCCCCGTTTTCCCAAAATTTAATTCAGAGCCCCCATGTAAAACCGCGCAGAGCTGATGCTCGGGAGTCAACGGTGATTTCCGTCAGCTGGGACCTGTCCAATCCACTTTGTCAGTTCAAGGAGAAAGAAAATATGAGAAAACTATCAAGTTTTAAGTGAAGCATTGTGAAGTAGTGGAGCATAACTGCACAAACCTTGTTTTCAGCAGTAGATTGGATTATCTGTATATTGTACTATAAATGGGTTAGGAGTACAAGCAGGAGATGCCCTGATCTTTTTTTTTTCATCTTTCTTTCTCAGCCTTTTTTTTTTTTTTGGTGGAATTCATGTGTCAGGAAATCTTTGACAAACATTATTTCCATACTTAAATTGAGCAATGAATTGAAACTGGCAAAGGAAAAGGGGAAGAGAACATATTCCATAGCTGTGTCTTTTAAATTGCTTTACCTATTGATAGTTTTGTCCCATGCTAAATGCAATTTCAACAATATAGAAAGCACAGACTGAAAAACTGAGCTCTAATTAAATCAGTAACGTTTCATTATTTCTTGTGAACAATGCAAGTCTAAAGTGATCTTTCCACAGAAAAATTAAATCAGGCTCCATGTGAAAGTCTGCCATTTTGAATGTATTTCACATCCAGTGTTCGTAACAAGTTTAAGTTGCACGGGAGGACCCTTAGCTGTGAGAAGCCCCCCAGAAATCACGTTCCCACCTCCCCTTCTCACTGGTGTCCACCACGGAGCTTGGGAGCTCCTCGGACTTCCCAAACACAGTACCCGCGTAACATCTCATGGATACAAGAGAGAGTTCCCTGTAAGAGATGTAGTTACAGCCCCTGCTAAGTCAACGAATAGGTCTCTCTGGATGTTTAGATAGAGTGGAAGATATTTAAAAGCTGCTTTCTTATTGTGAAATTCGGCTGCAGGTGCATGTGCTCAGGGAGAAGGTCCCATACTCCGAGGTGCTTTAATGACGGCGCTGCTGGAGCGACTCGGTGCGAGGCAGGGGCTGGCATGGCTTCTGCAGACGTGTTCCCTCCTCGAATTCACGGCGTTTAGCTCACAGCATCCAAACCTCCCTTCAGGCCGCAGGGAGACCCATACCTCCTCTGCAAAGGCAAGCCGTCCCGTGAGCCGTGACCCGCAGGTGTTCCCAGTAAGGGTCAGACACCTCACTGGTGGGTCAGAGAAGAGCTTTCAGGAGCTGCCGGACACTGGTAACCCCAGGTGGTGCCGGGTTTTTGGGATGGGGCGGTCACAGATGCGCAGTGCCGAGGGCGGAGCGGTGTGCAACGCCTGGTGCCTCGCCTGGTTCTCAAGCTCTCATCCCGGTCAGAATCTCCTGTGTCGTTAACGTCAGGTTGCGTACAGGTGATGTAATCATCCTCATCTAATGCAACCTCTCTGTGTGCTCTTACGTTTTTAACAGCGGCTTTGGAGATTTGTAGTAGCTGGCAGGGGACGGAAAGGTTCTGCCGATCCTGCTGTGTTCTGACACGGGGCACATTTGCTTTTAAACTGGATCCCAACAATTTATGTTCTTTAGTACCTTTCACCCAAAAATTGGAACCGTTGCATTTAATCCTTTTTGTTATTGGTGAGGATAACCACGGAGCTGTGGTGGTGAGGCAGGTTGGCCAGGATGGCAGAGCTACCTGCCCTGCTTCCCACTCCGCCGGAGCGAAAGCACACAAGTGCCAGGCAAGGGGAAAAACTACGGTGAAAACCAGAGAGGTACATTAACAAACTTGAGTGGTCGGGTCCCAAAGTCACCCAAGCACACTTGCCTTGCTAATCCGCAATTTGTGATTCTGAAGAAAAAGACGATGACGATGGCGGCGAAGAAGGGAGAGTTCACAATTCACAAACCAATTTGTGTTGTTTCTGCAACACTGCAAAAGTGCGACTCATGAATATGTTAATGAAATTGCAATGAGAGTTTTGGCACCGTTTCATCACCTCAACTAGATTGGGGAGCAATCACACTACGGGTTTACACGTCTTTGGGAACTGCCGGGGAGGGAGGGAAAAATAGATCTGTAATATTTATAATTCAACAAAAATTGCACTGCCTCTGCCATAAAATAACAATAATGACTATGAATTGAGAAGGAATGGCTTCTGGGTTAGCCAAAGGGCTCGCTGTTAAGACCGCTTTCCGTGCCGCTACGTTGGTACGACGGTCTCCTCCCATGGAGGAGAGGTGCCCAGAGGTGCGTGGTGCTGTACCCCCGGACTGAGTCCCACCCTAAAGCACGCGAGCAAGAAGCGTACACGCAGGACCACAGGATGGTCCAACTCTGCTCGTCTTTCTCTTGGATAAGGGAGCAGCAAAACGGGAACCGAGGGAAAGTTTGGATCCCCTTCAGCGGGGGCAGGCGAAAAGCAGCCAGGCAGGGTGGGGGGAATAAGATCCAGCGAAGCGTTTGGGACGTTGCCTCCTCAAGAAGTTTTGAGGCGAATCCCCTTCAGCTGAGGCATGAGAGAAGCAGCCAGGCAGGGTGGGGGGAAATAAGATCCAGCGAAGCGTTTGAGACGTTGCCTCCTCAAGAAGTTTTGAGGCGAGACTGCTACTGTCCTTGGTTCGCATGGGGCAGTACGAGGTCTCCGGATTGGGAGAGATCTGGGGAGTCGGCCACCATGCTTGGTTCGGGAAAAAAAATATAGTGATAAATAAAATTACTAATCTCATAGTCCAGTTTCGTACATGGCGTGTCCCAAAAGAGAAGCACACGCACATGTTTTAAGCTCTTTCAGGAGTTGAAAACTGTGAGTTTCAGGGAAATAGTCATCTCTTGATAAATGGTCTACATGGAAGAGAACAACTTCTGCCCTGTTATTACTCTGCCTCTTTTGGATCCTGTGTGATGAATTCATGCATTAAAAAAAAAAAAAAAAAGATGTAGGCAAAGATTAGGCTTAAGTATTTGTAGCTGGGTTCCACAATTAAATCCAGTCATAAACCCTGCAGATATCGTAATATAGCTCTGACACCTCGCACCCCCACGTAACGTCTGTTTAGCAACTGAAGTAGTAATAATCCGACGGTCGACCTCGGTAGGAGCAAGAGGAGTCTCAGAAGGAAGGGTATAGAAATAAGCCCGCAGATCAGATCAGATCCTCCTCGTTTGCTCCCACAAACAGTCCCCCTGTGCTGAAATCTTTCCTTGTGCCATTTCAGGTGAAAGGGGAAACGCAAAAGTCGCATTTCCCACAGCAACCTTCTGGAGTTTTATGCTAGCCTCTACTCAGCCCTTCTTGCTTTTTTATGGGCAGTCATAAACTCTCAGTGGAGTTGATCCCATAATTAGCTTAACTCTTTTATTTCTGGGGCGTGCGTGAGCCAGGTAAGAGACACTTGGACTTTGGGCCACCTTTTTAAATCTTTTAAATTTGCCTGCGGCTCTCACCGTGATGAGAGAATGTGCCGAATGGGATGGCACTGATTTATACCAAATGAGGATTTTGTCCCAGAAACTTCTGCGGTGATGTTTTCAGAAGTGATGGCTAGTTTAAAAGCAACTTTAGAAATGGGGAGGCACAGAACCCGTGGCCACTCGTGGAAATCTGCATCTCGTTTTGAAGGTTAGCTATGCGCTGATTTGTTCGGGGTTTTACACGTGCGGCCTTGCGCTATAAAAAACGAATGGCGTTGCGTCGAACACGCTGATGTCATATGGGAAGAGGGGAAAGAAATCCCTCAAATCTGATACAGAAGAAGATATCCGTGGGTGCAAAGGGGTGTAAGGTAGCGTAATTCATTCCGAGAGTCATCTACCTATTTGATACCTGGTAGGTATCTGGGACATCTAATGCTATCACCCTTGCTGGTTTATTTACTAACCATCATAGTTATTCTTTTCATTACCTCCACCGTGTAATGGTTATTTTATGAAGGCTCATTAAATTTAATGAGACACCACCAGATTTTATTGCCTTCTAATAAAATGGGTAGGGGGAGCTGTTTTCTTTCTGATTCATGCAGCTCCAGAGGACCTTAAATAGTCAGGTATTCGGCTGGGTTACGAGCAGGGCCCCTGACATTCTTTCTGGTGCCCTCCTTGGGGAATGTCAGCGATTAACAGCTATTCAAATAAAGATGCGTACAGGGATATGCCTAGATAGGGAAAGGGTTATTTTACATACATGTATCTTTATATATATATATATAT
>NW_009631768.1:22738-24384 GCF_000690535.1 Cariama cristata
TCTTCTGATGGAATCATAGACTCAGTTCTGCCAGAATTAGAAAGATATTGTGAGTATTTGCTCAGGAGCTTGTGAGTCCCAGAGAGAAGACACTTGCCAAGGTCCTCAGTGGGTGACCTGACAGAGCAAGGGTGGTTTCTCCTAGCAGAGAATCAGGTTCACGACTGCTCAGCTTATTCATTTATTTATTGCACAATTGTCCATGACAAGTAGTAATTTTATCAATTTATTTTTTTTTAAGTATGGGAGTTAGATTTTTGGAAAACCTTGTACTGCGAAGAAAATACTTAAAACCAAGAGAGAAACCAAGCAACGGTCTTCCATAAGTACCTCCTCAGGACAGGAGCAAGAGGATGGTCGGTAGAGCTCCTCTTACAGAATCATAGAATCATTATGGTTAGAAGAGACCTCACAGATCACCAACTGTATACCCAACGCCACCATGCCCGCTAAACCCACTAAACCATGACTCGAAGTGCCACATCTAAACGTTTTTTGAACACCTCCAGGGATGGTGAGTCCACCACCTCCCTGGGGAGCCTGTTCCAATGCCTAACGACTCTGACAGTGAAGAAGTTCTTCCTAATATCCAGCCTGAACCTCCCCTGGCGCAACTTGAGATCGTTTCCTCTTGTCCTATCGCTAGTTACCAGGGAGAAGAGACCGACCCCCAACCAACCTCTTCCGGAGGGCCGTTGCCTGGGAACATCGTATCACTAAAAAAATAAATACTGAAGTGAGGTTCTTCATAAGCTAAGGCAACTGGGGAGGGAAAACTCAGCGAAGGGGCAATCTGCGGCTTGCGTCTGAATCACCTGCACCCCAGGGAAAGTAGAAAGCGGGGGCAAGTGCTTGTTTGAATTAGTTCTGATGGCAGTATTGGGGAAGAGTGGGCTAACCCTGCTCTTCAAGAGTCTCATGTAGAGTTGCAGGCTGTGCGGGCGGTCTCGGGGTGAGATGCAAAGGGTGGTCGTGGGAGGAGAGCGCAAGGAAACAGGGATGTAGTGTGCAGTGGTAGCAGAAGGTCAGCAGCCCCTACTGAGAATAATACTGTTTTAAAAAAGCGATTTGTTTAAAAATACAGGGCAAAACCCAAAAATGCTACAAGAGCAGTTCTCTCTCCTGTTGATGTGGTCTGGAAGCAGTGTGCGTCTGAAATCGCTGTATCAAGACAAAACGGAAAAACAGATAAATAGCTTTGAACTTGGTGGTTGCGTTGTAACTTCAGTAGCAGAACAACCAAATGTAGGCAGTGAAGGCTCGCTGAAAAACCTGTGGTGATGCAGCCGCACTGACTCCCAAGCAAACAGCCCAAACGAGTGAAACTCTTCCATATAAAACTGCTTGAATTATTCATTATAAATGAATTATCCAATAAAGGTAGCCCTTTCGCTGATCCTAAACAGCCCACAACCCGACCATGATTTCAGTAGATGTCTTTGGTACCCAGAAATATGCGAAGAAGGGGCTGTTTTCAGGCTGTTCCTTTTGTGGGTACCTCACCAGGTACGACTGTGCCCTTCACCCTCCCTGCTTTTAAGTTGAAAAATAACATTAGTGCCTGGGCGCTGCGAACCAGGAATTCGCATTTCCCGTTGTTCTGTTTGGCACATAAGCTCTCCAGCTCCCTCTTCTTCACCTCTTTC
>NW_009631768.1:24415-27633 GCF_000690535.1 Cariama cristata
TTGCTGTGTCTCTGTATCTCTCAGCCCTGGGATGGCTCGCCTGTCCCAGTGACTCCGGCCACGCTCCCACGGCAAGTCAGAGTAGGAGGTTTAGAGCATGTCCAGCCCCCGGCCGTCTTGGGCAATTGTTCTGGGGAGGGGAACTGGTAATATTGGGAATGTAAGTCAGACCATTATCCCCGCTGTCAGTGATTCATCCAGCACCCACAGTCTGATAATCAATACGAACCCTTATTTCTAGCCGGATGTTATGGCACGATTTTAAACATGGATGTCGAACCGATTAGGCATCTTCCTTACAAAACAGCTTTTTGCTGGGAAAGTACGTGTCGGTCAAGCCACATCTGTCCCCTAGAAACCATAATTTGGATTAAGTTCTCCCCTAGAAAGTTTCTCCGCAGGAGATTGGAGTTACACATCCAATTCGGGAAGAGATGTGGGTAAGAGTCACATTTAGCTAGAGGCCCAGCGGTGAGGGTATTTCCCTAAAAAGAAGGGCCGCCTGGCCTCTCCGCTCAGCTCTGATGTAGTTACCGACTCAAAGCTGAACAGCTCCATCCAGAGAGAAGTCCACACCAGAGCAACCTGCAGCCCAGCGGCAAGGGGTTTGCTTGGGAGGAAGGAGACGCGGGTCGAGGTCCTTGCTTTTCCCCAGAAGGGACAATCACGCTTGAACCAGGGTCTCTCCTTTCCATGCTCTCTTCCCTCCGGATTTTTTTTGGTAAATAAACTCTTCCAAAAAAATTTGGGTTTGCCGCGGTGCAGAGCGTAAAGCGTTACAAAAGCTCGGTAACGCCTGCCGGATCAGAAACTGCTTTCCCATTTGGTTCAGTCCTCGGAAGTACAATATTGTGGTATTTTTCAAATGAGGCTTTTTGGCTCTGTGGGTTGGCATCTAAATAGCATTCCAGGGCACATGCCTCGCCGTCCGTGAGTTCTGGTGGCTCCGATGATCGTGCCTCCACCGTGCACGCTTGGGCATGGAGGCTGGTGTTCCTCAAAGCGGAGCAGAGCAACCCCGGGCTCTCTGGGGAGGGGAAGAGGGAAAAGAATAACGGGAGACCCAGATGCCCAACCTCACAAATGAAAAAAGAATTAAAATGGACCAAGCGCTGCATTTATGCCTTACCGGTGTAAAGCCAGAGGAGGTCCTGTAACTCGATTTGTGGAACTGACAGCAAGATTTCTTCCCTGATATATGCCCTATATCCTTATCATAAAGGCAGCAGTTAAGAGGTATATAAAAAAACCTGTCCGTCCTCATTAGAGTAAAGTTGAGTATAGTCTATTCTTGCTTTAATGCAGTGATCTAATTAACCTTTAGCCAGAATTAAAATGACCTTGAATTGGCCTTGTGACCTCCAATGCTTAATGTTGTTAACTTTAAACAAGCTTTTTGGGGTGGTCAGGAGCAGCATCTGTTAAAATGGGCAAAAGGTCGAATCCATTTACTTAAATACACCTACTGCATACAGCGCCGGCGGATGTGCTGCCTCCGTTTTTAACGGGGATGGAAGATGCAGCTCTGAAGATAAAGGGCAGCCTATCTGTGAGAAACCTTGCGAGGAGGATAAAAAACTCCTCTGAAGCTGTTTTCTCACCGTCTCCTGCTCTTTCTCAGCAGTAAAGCCTCTTTGGGTTTTCAGCTGAAGTTCTGCTATGTGCAAAATACCACAGCGTACCAAACGATGCTGCTCGGTGGGCTCTGTCCGTGGCATTACCGTGCTCAGAGGCAGGCGTGAGGCTGGGCGCTGCCCTTACGGCTGCTCCCCCGAGGGCAGGAGATGCCCCTTGTAACAGCACTGTCCCATTTTGGGCCAAGCCTTATGTTCTGCTGCGGTCTGGGAAATACATACTCGTGTGTAAAAAGAAGTAGATGCCCAGTTGAGTTCTGGGATCGTAAGGTCGCTGGTGGAAATGACTTTAAAAAATACACGGTCAGGGCAAAGAATTTCAAAGGCAACGTATAAGAACGTGGATGAAAACAACCTGTTCCGACGTCTCCTCTGGTTGATACGAAGGCACTGGGATGTTCTGCGTGGAAGTCGTTTTTGCTGGGCATGGATGCTCAGCCCTCGCACGGCCAAGGCTCGTCTCTCCCCGCTGCCCATGGCCGAGCTGCCCCCTCCTTCCCAAACCCTCAGACCCGCAGGGCTTCTGACTGGGCATCGCCACGGAAAGCTCGCCCGTGGGTGCTCCGTTGCACCCATGGGTGCCCCGCCGGTCTCCGTGCGGTGGCGGAGGTGGAGGGGGACGGACGGACGACACTTGTTATCGTCATCACTAGCGATGATGACATTATCGTTAACGCTCTCTGTGTTGCTGTCGTCATCCCGGTTCCCGAAGCCTTTTCTGAGGCTGCTCCTTCCTTTTTTGTGCGCAAAGCCGGACCTTAAGCCCGGCTATTTGTAGTACATTACCATAGTACATTAACATTTGTAATGCGGCGAGCATTTTACATAATCGATACCATCAAGTTCCTTTTCTCGGGGCCCCTCGCGTTTCTTTACATTTATTCTGCCCACGTCACTTTCCATCAGGAGCAAACCCGATTTTCTTGTCCTACATCTGCTCTCGGGATAACCTGAATTCACCTTAAATCCATCTGCGCTCCCGCCTTGCTAAGCCCAGTCTTGGTGCTGCGCCCCGGCTCCTCCGCTCTAAACCCGGCCTTGGGCACAGTTTGGGGGGGGATGCTGGGAGCTTAATTGTGGAGATTCCTCCGTAGTCTGATTTCTTTTGCGGCGGTTTCTGTTTATGGCGTGATGCATTTGAGCCCAAACACGTTAGGTGCATTATTCATTGGGTACATTTGTCAGAACATGCATGTGTATAAAGAACTAATGATCCATATTAAATTAATGACGCTATAAAAAAGAAAAATACCCCATACATGCAGTTTATGACGGCAACTCCCGACTTTGATAAACCATGGAAAAAGACCTAATCAGATGAAGCATTGGACTGTTCCGTCTCCAAAATTACATTTCTCGAAATGTGCTTGTACACAATGTTGGTTTTATTAAAACAAATTAATTCAGTCATTAAGGAATCATACGGCAAGTGTCTCATAAGTCAGGACCTCCAGTGTAACAAATTGATTAAATGACTGTGTAATAGTCTCTTTAAACAAATCTAGTGTAACAAGTTAATAGATCTGCTCAATTACCATGCTGGGGTGATGAGGATGTGGGCAACTCTCTCATTAAATCGGGATA
>NW_009631769.1:0-255 GCF_000690535.1 Cariama cristata
GGCCTCTTGGAGATGGGAGAACACGATAGCATCCCACATTTGTGGTGACAGGGGACATGGACGCTATCCCCCATCCCCACTGCTGTCCCTGCTGTGTCCCTGTCCCCAATGCAGGGCTCTTGCCAGGGGTGACAGGGGGCACGGTGGCGTCCCAGTCCAGTAGTGACAAGGGACATGGTGGTATCCCAGGCCAATGGTAACAAAGAATGTGGTGTGGCAGTGGGGGCCCATTGGGGGCCAGCAGGGGCCTCGGGG
>NW_009631769.1:273-483 GCF_000690535.1 Cariama cristata
AGGCGCCTCGGGGTGACAGTGACACTACTCTCATAGTTGACCTGTCCATCACCATCGATGTCGGCCTCTCAGATCATCTCATCCACCTGCTCGTCTGTCAGTTTCTCCACGTGCCACAGCTCTGCCACGCTGATGTAGGCGTTGCTGTCTAGGGGTTGGGGACATGGCAGTTCATAAAGACAACTGAAATAGAAGGCAATAGATCAGGAG
>NW_009631770.1:0-2831 GCF_000690535.1 Cariama cristata
TAGGGGTGCTGGGGACGAATTGTGCCCCTTGCTTCAGCACGGGGGCTGTAAGGCTTTGGGGCAGAAGCGCTCACAGCTGTCCGGCGCAGCAATCTCCTTTGTCTTTTGGACCAAAGGCATGTTTTTAATGACAAAAATATTAAAATTCATGGCCAGATTGCTACGCTGAGTGACTGAGTTCTCTGTAACAAGACCATTATGATTTAACCCTCTAAGCTTTCGCACTTGCAACCCTCATGCTGGCGACTGAGATTCTTTACATGGGTAAAAGGCACTGGCACGTAATACTACTGGCTTGCTTTCTCAAGACGGGAAGAAGTGGGGATTGTATGGGACAATGCAATAGGCCTTCATCCAGTTACTGTCCAGACTTGATATTCTAGCACGAGGCTTTATTATTAAAAAGTAGAATAAAGTAGAGTCTCAGTGATATTGCGTGAAAGGTTAAAAAAAAAAATTAAAAAAATCTTCCATTAGAAGAACAGGACCGTGGAAATCTTTATCTTGATGTAGAACAAAATGTGGGACTGATGCCATCATTAAAAAGTTAAACCAAAGGATGTAATTAAGAAGAATAAATACAAGTCTGATTTAAAATGGATTAATTTTGCACCTGCTCTCTGTCCCCTGTCAGCGTTTGTGCCATTGGAATTTAATTCATCTGTTACACGGTGTTTCTTCTCTTGCAATGTGGGTGCAAGCCCGTACAAAATAGGAGAGGGTATGAGGAGCTGGTGCGATGTGAAAAGTGCGGTCAGCTGAGTGAAGTAAGCAACCTGAACCTCTTCTTAAAACCTCTGGACTACCAATATTACAATAATGTAATTTCCAAAGAGTGTTTTGAGTTAAAGTGTAGTGGAAGCCTCTCGGCTAGAGACAGCAGTGCTACTTTCTGGTTCTGGCGAAGTGTAGCTGAAAATGAGGGTACCTTGTCTGGAGAAGCAGTTGTTTTTCCCATATTCAGCTAATCATGGATATACATTGAATTTCGTGAAATCTTTCATAGCGGATGTGTGCTTACTATCTCCATCCGAGTCAAAAATAAGACGAGGGACGCTTCTGATTTTTGCTTGGCTTCTCTTGGGTGTGAGCCTGCTCGCTGCTTAGGCAGGCGTCAGACGGCCTCTCGGCGATGGGGAACCGAACGTGTGGTTCCTCGGCCGGTTCCAAACCGTGGGAATGCGCAGCGTAACACGCCGTGAGTCCCGTGGCGCTGAGCCGTCGCACGCGGTGCCCGAGCTGTGCCCTTAGCAGGGGAGTATAGCAAATAAACACCTGGTAAGGTGGGGAAGGAACGCGTGTCAGCTCACCGAGAGCACGGCGTGTTCAGGACCTTACGTCCACGCTTGTCACACGTGGCACGGCTGGGAATGCTGCTTTTGTCACCTTTTTTCAAAAATTCTGACGTGGGTTATAGGTGGATCTTCATTAAAGATGCTCGGTTGAATTCTTGCTGAGGGCTGCTTTCAGTCATTCCTTCTGTAATTCTCCTTCCTCTGCCGTCTGTATTTCCCCGTGGGTCGAGAGACTTGCAGTACGGGCTTTCGAGGGGTGTTCGCTGTGACACGTGCGGCCAAGCACCGTGACGGAGGAGTCTGGTGGCGTCGGCAGGGTGTCAGCCCATCGCCTTGGGTACCGCGTTGTGGCGGCGCGGCCGGGAGCGCGGGGAGGCTTTGGGGTGGGTGCGCGTTGGGGCTGTCTCCTGTCCCCAGCTCCTTTTCCTGCCGTAATGTGTAATACGCTGCTGATCCGGGCGCTGTCCTGCGTGTCGTGGGTGTAAGTGCTTCTGGAAATCGCACATGAAGCAGGTGGGTGTCAGCCCATCGCCTTGGGTACCGCGTTGTGGCGGCGCGGCCGGGAGCGCGGGGAGGCTTTGGGGTGGGTGCGCGTTGGGGCTGTCTCCTGTCCCCAGCTCCTTTTCCTGCCGTAATGTGTAATACGCTGCTGATCCGGGCGCTGTCCTGCGTGTCGTGGGTGTAAGTGCTTCTGGAAATCGCACATGAAGCAGGTGGGCTCCTGTGTGGCTGAACTGGGGCGGTTCTGGCGTTGAAGAGCGGGGTGTTTATGTTCAATGTGTCGTGTTCAGGAATAAGATGATGCTTTGACCCAGAGCTGCCAGTTGCTGCATTCCTCGTGTCCCAGTTCTCTTGAACAAAGGTGTGACTAAACAAGAAAACTATGATTTTTGTGTTTCCCCCCCCCTTTGTGAGCCACATCACAGGAGTGATTGCTGGCACCCATTGTTCTTCAAGCAGTTTTTTGAAGAGCTTTTTTATGCTCTGCTTTGAAACTATACAGCTTGCCCAGCTCAGCAGGCTTGATTGTCTCCTTTTTTTTTTTTTAATGAAAGATCTTGGCTTTTAGTGACTGCATGTGTATCAATATTTCAAATTATTTACAGTGCTCTTAGAAATAAAAAAAGGAGGCATTCTCCTAGCATTGATTTGAATAAAACTGCTTTGCTGGCAGCTTATTTTTCGGTGTCTGAATTATCATCCTTTAAATAAAATCAGAGCGCTAGAGAAGCATCGAGATCCACGGGCATCGCTGAACTGTGCTGCTTCATACGTACACCATGCATGGCCTTCTATTGTTCCTGGCTGTGGCCTGTGTAAAGCGCTGAAAATAGCAAGCTTTAGCCTGCTTTCACGCAGGACAGCATTATTCTCTGCCGCTTGTCTTCATTGTATCTTCGAGTCCCTGCAGAATACCTGGAACAGGCTTAAATTGGCAGCGAAGAGAAGAAACGGGGAGTTAGAGGCGCGCGAGGCAAAGATGGTTGAGTTGACTTTTGCCGGCTGGAAGGGAGCAGGCGCTGCGGCGGGGAGCGC
>NW_009631771.1:0-225 GCF_000690535.1 Cariama cristata
GAGACTCGCTGCTGCTCTCTCCATGGTCAGGGCCCTCTTGGGGCTGCAGCCATTGGCACCGCGTGTGTGAACCCCCAGACCGAGTTCTGAGCCTCAGTGCCCTGCACCACAGCTCCTGTACCTCCCCTCCCATGCCACCGTCCCCCCTCAGGAGCACCACCAAGTGCATTACTCCCTGACCACGGATGCAGAGGAGCTGCTGGAGGTCTTCTCTGATCACCCCCT
>NW_009631771.1:562-765 GCF_000690535.1 Cariama cristata
TTGTCAAAACGCAAGTGGTGAAAGCACTGACCAACTTGATCTAATGGACAAGCTCTCCTTGCTCAGAGCAGGCCATAGCACTGGACACATTGGTTCCTTCTGACCCTTGATTCTAAGAAATTAAACATCAAATTTAGCAGTGATTCAGTATTCTTTATTAGTAGCGCTGGATGCACGGGGGATCCTTTTAGCTAGCGTGCATA
>NW_009631772.1:0-43724 GCF_000690535.1 Cariama cristata
TTATTATATTTATTTATCATTTATTTATTATTATAGCAAAGTTTACCTCATATTTTCAGCATTCACCAGAGGAAAAAACAGGGTTAAAACTGAAAACCACATTGTGAAAGGAGGAAAGTTGTGATATTGAACTTGCTAGTGTGAAGTGCAAAAGCATTTTTCTTTTCTTGGTATGTTTATTCAAGCAGTGATCCCAGCATATCATTCACTGGCACAGATCAGTATGTCTCTTTCGCAACGGTATGCACATATTCTTACTCTATGTATAGATACACAGAAAAGAAGTAGAGGCAAGAAATTGAGATAAGTAAATTTATTTTCAGTTTTTCATTATGCCACTGCTCTTTCTCCCAGCTTGAATAGTTGACAATCTAATGTGAATGACAGAAGTAGAAGCATATTCTGCATTATTGAAACTGAAATGGAAAAGTACCCTAAACAACATCTACTTTGCCAGTCAAGACATCTGGAAGATTTGCAAGACACAGAGATAAAATTTGCAGGTATCAAGAAGTTCCAACAAAGCAACAAATGTGTTCCCTCTTTCAACACTTGGACTGTGTAAGTTCTTTAAAAAAAGTCATTATTTTTCCAAATATTTTTCATTCTTTATGTGGTCTGATTTGCAATTATCTCCTACTTTTGTTGTCATTCGTTATATTTTTAATTTAAAAGAAAGTAGAATTCTCACGTATTTCCATAAACTTATGTCTGATTTTCAGTTGCTGTAATACTTTTTTTAGCTGTAGTGAAATCCATATATTTCTCAGTTACATCTATGCCAAACAAAACTGGATTTCATGTTCTACTGTACTAAAAGGGTTTACAAACGTTGCCCCTCTACACATCTCTTGTAGGGTGGCAGTTCGATAGTGTAGTCTCTGAACCCCTGACAGCCGGCAGACAAGTTCTGTGAGAGACCACCTGGAAAAGTCTCTTGCCGGTAGGTCTGTGCTGTGATCTTTCCAGGGACTGAAATGAGACTGATCTGGATCCTCTTTGTCTTTCTTGAAAATGCACAGTCTTTCATATTGTCAGGGACTTCCCTTGATCACCGTGATTTATTCTGATTGAGATGGTCTTCAAACAACCTTACATGAACCTCATCCAACCTTGGGGATCTGAGTGCATCCAGCTTCTCTAGGAGTCTCTAAATTTTCTCTTATCTGTCCCAAGGTCATTGCCTTCATTCATCGGGTCTGTATTTTATTTAAATACAAAGACAAAATCTCAAACACGTGTGACAGCTAGAGAAGTGATGCAAAACACAGAAACATGGTAGATGGTTAATCCACTTGAACTCTGATCAATACATTGAACTTTGAAAAGGGCTCATCAGATTATTTGGTGTTTATTTCTTCTTAGTGTTAAGGTTTTGTGAGGTCCGAGAAGATTTATAACACATGACATTTTGCGCAGAAAACAAAGTTCACTTTCCGAGGAGAAAAGACTGTTTAAAGGGAAAAAAAATCTTGAAACCTAAGTCTCCCCTTTCTGAGGGAAGACATATTATAGTTCTAACAGCATACAAGAGAACAAGAAATATAGTCCATGAAGCGGGACTTCACCTTTTCAGACATAGCAGTGTCTGAAAAGGCATAGCATCTGTCTTTCAGGCATAGCATCTGAAAAGAGCAATCCTAAGTTTTATATGTAAAGAATAAGTATCATGCTGTTGAGGACTGTGGTCAACAGATTTGAAATATTGATGCATTTAGGTTTATAAGGCTAAATATTTTGAGAAAAAAGATATAAAGTGCTCTTCTGTTCGTAAGGCAGTATCATACTTGCTCAGTTCTCACATTTGCTCTCCTGGATGGAACTTCAAAGTTTTAGTTTCCAAGAAGATTTTACTTATTACTCTTTTTCAACAAGTTTGAACATCATCTGTTACTTGTGGAGCAGAACAGATCAAAGGAGACATGTTTCCACATTGCAATGTCTGAAAACAAAGGATATCTTTTGGCAGATAACGTATGTGTTTTTCAACATTTATAGCCTGTATGCTATTCGGAGATACATCTTGGATGTCTTGAAGGTAAGGATCATAGGAAGTTCTTCTATGATAGCAGAATTCCCAACCTTCCTGCCAGTCATAGGCAGATAAAAGAAGGTGACTTTGATAACCATGGTTTCTGTATTTTTTGGTGACGGTGACAAATCTGGAGCTCTCCTAGCTTATAGTTATTATAAATTAGGTTTCTCCAGTGCTGGTAGCATTGGTTCCACTTCAAGCATTCCCCCCTTCTCATCAGGATTTAAGAGATCCTACCTGGTTTAAATTCAAAATTTTTGCCTTTAACTGCTTGCTCCCATTAGTTGTGCAATTAAATACTGATGATCTTTCATTTCTCCCTGAAAAGGCAGAGAAAATTCCAGAATAGAGAAAAGCAGATTATTTGCTGTTGACAAAACTAATGTTACAGTATCAAACAGAATTTGGACTAGAACTGACAAAGCTCATGGGACCTTCTGGTTCTGCCCTATGGCCTGTCTTCATGTTCTTCCACTAACATTGAGTTTGGGTTATATGCAGTGAGTGATGTTAAACATGTATTTCTAGCACAATCTATACTCATTATCTTTCTGGTGCCTGTATCAGACCAATTTCTTGTAGCTGGCAAGGTAGCATCACAATTAGAATTAAGTTACATGAGTGGGAAATGTTGTCCTAGGCAGCTATTGGCAAGAGACAAGATTGGTGAAACAGAGAGAGAGGAAATTCATATAAACAACATTAAAATGTAATGGCAATAAGATGGCTGAACTGTCTAGAATGAAGGCTTTGTTATCTTTTAACAGGACTTTCTAAATACCACCGGGAGAGAGATAATTAAGTGTAGCTAATGGGAGTGCAGGTAGCCAGGTTGTAAAAACAAATAGAAACTGATTGTAAGTGATTGTAAGTAATTTGTTTGGGGTTTTTTGGTCGATGTCAACTCTACTATATTCTCAAAATTAAGACCAAATGTCTTCAAAATGTATTCCAATAGTACCAACCACATAAAAAAAAACCAAAAAAAAAACCAAAACAAAAAAACCCCACGAACTTTGCTATTACCTAAATGTTAGAAGAGGTCATTTACCTGGATGTCTGGAATAGCCAGACATGGTGCACTTTTTTCTGGGTCTGGTCATGAAAAGATGGGAACGGGACACCAACTTCCTCGCTGTAGGCAATATGGAGATTATTTTCCCCTTGTTTAAGAATACACTACTATTTTAGATTAATGGCAATCACCTTGCAAGGTACTCCAGTAATGAAACCACTTCAAAATCATCTTCATGGTTTCCAGGATGATTATCTGCCCTTTAATTATTTGACCTGTTACTAACATAGTTTATTGGCATTACACATCCCATTGTGGTTACCTAAAAGGCTGCCCAACTTATTAATAGTATTAATGGAAAAATGATTCCTAAGTAATTAAAAAATACTCTTAACTATTTTCTCTTAGCACTGTTTACAGTGGCATTTACTCTAGTATTTTGTGAAGCTAATTCTACGTTGTTCTTTGTTAATTATATATCCAGAAAGTAGATCTATCACTTTTGCTTTTTAAATGAGAGTGACAATATTAATATATTTTGAAGCTTTTGCATCATCTGTTCTGCTTGACCTTCATCTAGAAAAGCACATCAAGAACCTCCCTGGAGAGTATTGCTATTTCTACGATGTGCCACGAGATGTCAGTGTTTCAGAATAGTACTTCGGTCACAATCCGCTATTAAAAACCCATTCTGTGCTCTGCATTGTTCAATTGCTGGCAGTCATTTTTGATATCTTGGGACTAATAATATAAACTGATTAAATCCCTCCCAACTAGAAATGGAATAAGAAAAAGAAAAATAATCTAAGTGTCCCTCTGGAGCCACATTTTGTTTCTTTCCCCAAAAATGGCACCTTGAGCAAATCTTTGTGTTCTTGGTCTGAAGTGGGTACTTGGTCACTGTTTGTTTTTTTTTGTTTTGTTTTGTTTTTTTTTTTTTTGTTTTGTTTTTTTTTTTTTTTTTGTAGAAATCTCCCTTTGTGAATTACAAACAGCCCTGCAGCTCCTGGGTTTTGTGTGCACCAGCAGCTAAGTCAAGCTCAGGTCTGATGCTGCACAGCTTGGGCAAGAACAGACTCATAATCTGGAGTTTTATAAGCAGGGAATTTCAATCCTCAGGTTGAAAACCCATAGTAACTAGCACCACAATGCTGCAACTGTCTGAATGGAAAAGTTTTATTTCAATGGGGTGGGGGGGGAAAGGGGTGGGTGAAAAGGTAGCAATATGGTCTTGTCAATGTCTTGCCTAAAATTCAAATACATATATTTTGCAGCAAAATGGCATTAAGTATTTTTTCCTCAGGCTTCTGTATCCTCTGCCTGCAGCTCTAAATCAGTTTCTTAAAGGTAAAAATACACTATGAAATGTTCCAGTTTGAGAGTAATTTCTCAGGTAGATATACTCTTAATAGGCAGATAAAGCTGTCACACAAGCTGCAGTAAAGGATCAGGAACATTGGCTTTAAGATATGTTCCTATTAGACCAGAGGCACAATTTTTTTCAAAGAGAATATAAAATTCTTATTGTCCTCCAGCAACTGGAGTGCATAAAACAAATGAGTATATATGGCATATGTTATACGTGGAATACATCATACAGTATTTATAGAAAAAATAATGAAAAAAATGACAGTACTGCCACACACGAGTCTAATGTGAGCCTGATAAACCAAAAGTACTAAAACTAATTTACATTTCACCTTGTGAAAATAAAAGAAGTAAGTTATAAGGATTCAGTTATAGCTAGCTCTGGTAATGTCATCAAGGCAAAGACACATTGGCTTTTTAATAGAGATTTATTTGGTTTGATTTTTTTTTTTAATGTCCACCATTTGGTTTGTAATCTCTCTCACTGCCACAAAGGCTGAAACCATTTGAAGAAAAAAAAAAAAAAGTTGTCTTTCTGGTAGCGATGTAAGGACTCTGAGTTATGAGTTTATTGCCCTGTTTTGTTCATCATGGAAACTACCACTGTCTGCAGAAATGTTCTCATTTGCCATTCCCCCTTAACACTTTGCTTCCTCAGTACAGGTTTTTAAAGGTCCTTGTAAGAGGGCAGTGCTTGCCCAAAGTGCCCAGTTACTCACCCAGTCCCTGGCCGATGGCAAGTGGGTGCAATTCCCTGCTGCTCTTCTTGGACCAGGGTCTCACCTGCATTGTCTGCAGGTACCTCCTGGCCTCTGAGTCTTTAATTTCACCATCTTCCTTCTGACACAGCAACTCCATTGTGAGTACAAAAGGGAGGAAAGAGAATAATGAAACTATAACTTCTTCTATGTGTACATACTTTAATTCCAAAATATCTGCTTTTCTTATGTATCTGACAATTCAGGTAACTGTTGTCAGGAAAAAATGCTTAAAATTACTATATAGATATATTTCTTTATCTATAAAATTCACTAATGAAGATTTCCTGAGAGGCAAGAGATTTTGTTTATATTCCACTCTCACAGAAAAACAAACCATAATAAGTGGTCCAGCAGACTCTGAAGCACCTGAAAGTGCTGTGGTGACTGATAATCAGCTAGGTCTGTCTGCAGAAGAAGAGTGCTCGGTCTCGGAAAGGAAAATACAATTAATTCAGCTAGTCTGCTTCTTACCATGATCTGCTGATGATCTAACATGCAAAAGAAAATCGGGCTAAGACAGCCATTGTTGTTTGGATTTTCTTCAAATGTTTTCTTATTCAAACGTTATTAAAAAAGATTTTGACATGAATAAGTTTATTCTCTGGAGTAAGTTCCTTACTTCCACTGCTGACTGACAGCTGGGGGTTTTCACACTCAATGTTTTCTGTCATAATAGTCACCATAACTTAGCATGAACTTGTAATGTCATAGATAGCTGTAAAATTTGATTGTTTCAATCAACAACAGAAAAGTATTGCACTCGAGGAAAAACATGATTTTCACAAAGACACTGCTAATATTGCAATAACAGGAGAGCAATAAGAAAACAAGTAGTTTTAACATACATCACTGACTCACACTTACATGAACACACATATAGAGCTATATATACACCCTTATACCACTCTGTATTTCCTATGTTAGAATGGTTCTCACAATGATTTTTGGATAATTTACATCACATGTCTCTTGATTTGCTAGGGATTTGTTTTTAATAGAAGAAAAAATCTTGAAATACCCAAAAATAAGCAGAAATACTTTTTTCTTTTCTTTTTACTTTTCTTTTTTCCTTTTTCTTTTTTTTTTTTTCTTTTTTCCCCTGTATTGATGTGATTGGACTCCCTGTGGCAGAGAAGGGCTATTCTTCAAACATACAATTTACTGTTGAGCTGTAAGCAATAGGTGTTCAGTGGATTGCTTCTGCCCTAAAACTCAGAGGGAAAAGTTACTTGGGTTTGAAACACTTGGACATCGGTGGCACCCTTTTGAGAAGCACCGTATGCAGTAAGAGCCCTGGTTTGATCTCGGTGGTAGCTGTGAGACATCAGTATGTCATAGGTGCATGTCCTGAGGTTGCAAAGTGTCAGCAGTGTGCACTGGGTCCTCACCTCGGACACAGCATACATATATTAGGAAATTTTGCATAACGGCCCTTGACCTGAAGTGCTGTACTCCAATATGCTATTTTGAAAATGTTTTTTGGCAAATAAACAGCACTTGTCACCTGGAGACATTAGGCTGCAGGTGTGTCTGCTAAGTAAAGCAACTGAGAGAACATCTATGACTTCCAAACTAAGTTCCAGCCCCAGCACTATTCTGGTCTTACTGCTGAGTATTCATGATATCAAACCTTGATGGCTCCTTCTTGTGGGTACCTTAGCTGTCCGCTGAACCTCCGCACTTAGTTTGTGACCCTGACTTGCATTCAACTTAATGACAGCTCTACAGAAACAGCACAGATTGAAAAGCAGGACATACAGCATTTTTTTCAACTTTATCCCTACACTGGATATTTTGTAGCTTCTACCTACCTCCTACGTTTATCTGTGTTGAGGCAAAGCTGTGACTATTTTCCATGCAGGAACTCAAAGTTTGTCCTGTCCTGCCACTACTGTGCTCTCTTTACTACTGTAATGGCCAAGCTATAAATATATATAAAACTGGAGTTTTCAGTCTCGTGGTATTTCAATAACTTTTCCTTCGCCAAAAGCTTTGGTTATTGTCCTGCACCATCCATTCCTGATATCATGTGTGTTGCAAATCTGTACCTTTATATTTGTTTTTGAGACAGACATTCACAAATGTCCTCTTCTGTGAAGTACTGAGAGTATCAGGGCTTCCTGCTTCAAGCCATTGCAAGCGACACCTTGCCGCTCTGACTAGGTGATTCAAATCAGCATCACGCCACTAGCCTTGCCTCTAAATCCTAAATGATAACTGCTAGCCACTTTCCTGTGTTGGCTGAAAATATGAAAAATTTTTAAATGCATGCTAGACAACGGCCAGGATCCCTGAACTTTGGGCTATTTTGCCTCTCTTTCTCTTAAGGGCCAATCTACCTATTTGTTTTGGTGTTGCCGGGCAAACCTGAGGTCCTCATCATTATATCCTTGCTTTGATTCCCCTTGCTTTTGCACTATGAAGTGCAAGGAACACTTTGCAAGAAATCTTTTTTTGTGTTTTGTCCATAGGGTGGATGAGTAGAGGGAGTAGAGGCATTCCCCCATGGCATATTTTGACATGTCTACAGTTGTAGTCTGCCTTACAGAGGTGGAAAAACATGTTCTCTGTACTGTTCTGAGTGTTTTGCTGGTTGGGTAAACACTGAAGGTTGGAATGATGACAACCATGCTCTCATAAATATTAGATTATTTTTATGACTAATTTGTTTGTAAGTTCAAAATGAGCCACAAATATACTTAACCAAAAAATGCGTCACACAGTTTTATGTTTGTACTAAGCAAATAATTAGAGATACTGATAAACATTTTCTTAAAGGTGTAGCCCATGTGCCTGATGACAAAGTATGTGTTTTTCTGATTGCAGCTCCTAATTTTCCTCTTATTCATGCTTACAGATTTTTTTCTCAAGAATAAGAACAAGGAAGAATTTCTTATAATTTATTTTGATTACAAGTTCATCACTTCTTCACTGAATTGATTAATTTTAGATCTTCTACTTCTTAGGAATTCTGAGAAATTCAGAGAGCTTGAACACTGAGTCCTATGTGGGCAGGAAGGTGAGAATTGGGGAAAAAAACTTGCAGCTGAGATCATGAGCCATAAAATATAGAAAAAAATAAAAGCAATACAACTTATTGCAAAAACTGAAATAAAATTTTCTTGTTATAGTAAGACTAACAAGTAGAAAATATGGTGGGGGGAAATGAGAAAATCCATAAAGCTTAAACAGATTCTTTCTTGTGTATGTTTGGGCATGTTTGTAGATTCCTGTAGTGACTGCTGTTACAGCCAAGGGAAATTGCAAGTGGTTTCCATTACCTGGAGAACACTAACGAGAATATTCACTCATTAGCAAGTGATGTCTCATTAGTAAGTGCTGACAGAATCAGGCACCTCTACAGCTTCCTTGTAGCATGGTGTCTTCTGTATTTGGTGGGAGGTCAGTGTGTCTGAGTTAAAAGGATCTATACTCCAGAGGCTTTGTTTTAGGAGCAGAAATTTTAACTCAGTTGTGATATAAATGAGAAACAAGTGAAGTCATGTTCTCTCCAAGCTTTGCTGCTTGCTTATTTCAGTTGCAAGATGACTCACTATCCTGTAAGTAGATTGCCTACAAATAATTATCATGCTATAGAATGAGCACTATCTTATCATTAAAATGGCAGTATTCCAAAGGTTTTCCTACCATGTCTGTATGGACCAAAATCCAAAGGTTTATTTTTCATGGATAAAAGGAGCGAGTGGCTGCTCTCATTCTGGACCTACCCTTCAGGAGGGTACATACTCATGGCCCAAGACTTTTGTGGATATTTTTATCATTGAATTTGAGAATTATAATAAATCCAATCCACAAAATAGAGGATTTGAGAATGAATGTGAAAATCCGTATTAAGAATGCATATAGTGGAAGTCCAATATTCTCATATATATAATAGTTTGAAGCAACAAATTAAATCTGGTATCTTTCTCAGCTTTCAGCAGGCTTGCAAACTATTCCTGTTACCAGAGTTCACTGTCATATACCACCTTTCATTAAAAGTAAGTTTAAGAATCTACTATCCTTTCCATTACAAACTCTGTAAAATTTTAAAACTCAGCTATAAAATTTCAGAAATAGACAACCTGGCTCACAAGGTCACAGGTAGCAGACATCTTTTTTCTGTGTTTTTAGGAAAAATCATTGCGTGCTTTTAATTTTAAAAGCACCAAGGTTGGCCTTGCTGCTGCTGAAATCTATGTTTAATGCTAGCACAGAGCTACATCTTAGGGTGGTGTGGGTTGAAAATGCAGACCACCGTGAAAAAAAGAAGAGGGAGAGAGCCCGTTCTTCTGAAATAGGAGCTCATATTCCTAGCGTATTACTCCGGCTAGTGTTTTTGTTGCTGCTGGTTTTAATTGAGGCCAATAATGTGAGGACTGTTTAATACTTTAGGGAGCAGTAGCTGTAAGTGCTTAGGGCAAATATTTGATATTTTAAATTGGATCCTCTGCATACAAAGTAAGAATTGTACTATTTTTTTTTGTTGTAGTAGTTACTTATGTCTATTTTTCTGAACAGCATAGCTTGTTTGTATTACTATTTATTGAGTGTGAGCTTTATAATATACCTGGAGGATATAAGGTGAGAATTTAGCTGATGGGAGTTTTACCATTGATTTCAACAGATGTTCATCAGCTTAGAAATGTGCAATGTGAAAAGACAAAGTAACTCGACAGTGGGTGTTTCACCATCCACAGACAATGGGTTTCTTCATCCATCTTGGTGAAGATGCCTTCTGTTTGCACTGGGAAGCTTCTGGACTGGAGATACATCCTAGTCAGGAAACTGTGCATAACTGATGCACATCTATCCTCCCCACTTATCCATACAGATGTTCCCTAAAAGTCTCCAAACTAGGTTACAGGCTCTTTTTTTAATTTTATAACCTTGTAATATTGCTTTATCATTTTACTACAGTAATTCCTAGAAGGCTCCAACATGCTTTGTCTCCCCAAAAGAATAAGGTACACTACAGGCTGTGGGAGACTGTGGTGTATTATCCATGTAGACTAGGATGCAGCGAGGTGGTGAAGACCGCAGTCATGTCAGATAGCATTATTAAAGACTTAGGAGAGGTGAGCTTTGAGGCCAGCTTTGAAAGAGTTTGCTATTGATAAAGCAGATCAGTGAAGGGATTAAGGAGGGGGCAAGATGAAGCTCAGATGTTGTAACTCTTGAATGCCAGTGTACTTAACTCTAGTATATAATTGCATGATGCCTTACATTCCATGTGTTTTACCATGACGAGCTGTGATCAGATGCATTTTGTTTAATCATTTTAAATAGCTGTCAATCAGAAAACTAAACTAGTTTGAATTAGTAAATAAGCTTTTTAAAGTCATGTTGAGGATTACTGTCAGAAGGGTTATTAATTTCTTTCAATAAGTAAGCAGTCATGTCCCCTTCAGTCGTTGAACCCACATACAAAAGACACTTACCCCTGTAGTGTATCCTACAGTAGGAATCATCATCTCTGTAACTCCCCCTGTAATGCAAAATTCTTGGCCTCACTCTGAGAAGACATCATGGCAAGAAACTATAAGACTTCTATATCAACAGTTTGTTACACTTTTGTCTTTTTTATGTTCATTTACCTCTTCAGTTAGATTTTCTGGAGGGAAGAGGGTGTTGGCTTTTTGTTTTATTTTTGAGCTGTTTTGCGTTAGATCTCTTCCATATTTATTGCACAATTTCTCTGCTAGGACACTTAATTAAAGATTTTATTTTAAAGTACGCTTTCTATTTCATAACTCCAGATGCAGTAAAGATGAATGGATATTAATTTTATTTTTTAAATTAAAGTCAGTCTAGCAATTTGGTTTAAATACACGCATACAAAGACAATATTAAAATTTTTTACCATTTGCTCTATCAAAGCTTATTTATAGATGACTATTTCTAGATTTTCTACTCCTAAAGTGAAAAAAATGGTGTAGAAGAATTTTGCTGCTTGTGGAAGGTACTAGAGGGTGACACAAACACAGTATGAATTATTGCTACCATATAAGCACAGTTCCGAATTTGCTGTGTGTGATCTGCTTTGTGGCAACTGCCCTGTTCATGATCCAGCTCTATCAGAAATGCATGGTAGCGTGTCCCCTCATGACAGCAATACAAACATCTTCAAATTATCTTCAATTTATTCTGGGATAAGAGGCACATACACACACAAAAAAAGAGGCTAAATTGTAACTTACACTACTGTGTGTAATATATTCAAAGTAAAATTGATGAAAAATTTGTTAACATCAAAATAAGCTTCTTTCAGCTGAATGGAGTGCTCACACTGAGTTCATTCCCTCATCAACTTGCCATTACTATGATTAAAGCACCAGGAAAATTAAATGACCAGTTAATTATTTTTTCAAGACTGAAGAAGTGGCATTGGAGGGGAGTAATCATTACTTCTTTTCTATAAATTGATTTTCAACGTAACTTGAAAAATTGGCTTGTCACCTCTCAAACACTACATCTAGCCTGCCCTGAAAACAACTGAATAACAGAGTAATAGCAGAAAGTGATAATGAAACAACAATAAGACTGTGCATGAACTGTCAAGAATAAAGTTAATGTAATATTGAGATAGCCTGTTTTAAGTATTTCAATATCTATAAATGTATCAATAGAAATGAAATGTCAGTAAATCCCTGTTTATACTGACAGCTCAAAACCAGCTTTATCTCCAATTTCTCCTCTACTCATGTGAATATGTTGTGATCACAATATATATGCATGTGTATTATTTGTAGTAGAAAATTTCAGTCAAACTTTTTCATTAATCTTGTCTAACATAAAAATACAATATTATGTATTTTTATATAATAGAAAACTAATTAATGTCTTGTACCTCAAACTTCACCAATCAACCAAATAAAAATCCCCAAAGTAAAGGCTTCTGTGTATATGCTTCTACCCTGGGAAAAGAATAAAAGAAGAAAGAAAATGTGAATTTTGTCACTGCACTATAGGAAGTCTCTCAGACATGATGCAGTGTCAGAGTATACTCAAGAATTTCTGTGATAAGCACATTATCAACAACTTTTGAAAAGTCATTTTGTCAAGCCCATGAATTAGTGAAGACAGTAAGAAATGTAGAGATAACCAGCACTTTTTAGTGAATGAAGAAAGTGTTTATCTTTCCTGTTTCCAAAAATAGGCAGGTTTTGAGTAAATGGTTAAAAGGTCTTCAGGTCAAGCTAAAGGAAACCTAAATGTTTTTTTCACAGATTTTCTACCTGACCCTTGAAAGTAACTTAATCTTTATGTAAATCCATATCCTACCATTCTCCAGTGGGTTGTCTCTTTTGTTTGACCAACTCCTCTGTTCACCAGGGCAAGAGCTACATCTCAGTACCTATTTGTGCAGAGGATGGCACCAAAAGGCCTTAACCTCTTGAGGCTGCTTTGGAATTGTGGCAACAAATGTCAGAATGAGTTTGCTATCACTGTATATCATGTAAAAGTAGTTAAACACTTTATTTTATGTGAAGTTTTCCAACCATATTTGGCAGGAAATATCTTCTTGTTGCTCAGCTAACACTGACAGTTGATGGTCACGTCTGTTTGGGAAAGTCAGAATATATTTTCCATTTACCACTTAATCATATTGTTTCTCTAGAGAGTTCAATCCAACTGCTGATGTTACCTGACAGTTGTTTTCAATTTGATATGTATTTTTATGGCTATTTGTAGATTATTTTTTTTTGTTCTGGTGACAAAGTGCAAGATTTTTTACTACAGAAGAAAAATACTTAATGGAGTTGGATAGTAAATATTTACAAATTGTATGTGAAGTTCTTTTTCACTGGGCAAAGGGATCAAAGAACAGCAAAGGGTGTTTTTGCTTGGTTTCTCCACCAAACAGGTATTCTGTCAAGTCTTCTTTCCCAGAATTTCACCAGTGTCAAAATACTACAGTTTAGTGGTGGCACATGAGAAAGACATGCTTTTACACCACAGACAAGACTATTAGCCACCTATATTAAAACAGTGTTATATTCTTCCAAATTTCAGTGAGATTAATATAAACCATAGCAGTATTCTGAATATTAACTGAATGAATGAAAACAGCAGCAAGAAAAAGAAATATGGATTTCTCTATAGCATTGCAGAAGTATTCCTGTTTCCACCCTGCTCTCAAATAATATTTTCAGTTTAAGATTTCTCTTAAAACTGTCCGTGCCATGTTTTCATTACTGTTGTTTCTCTACGATTGCTTTTTTCACACAGGTAACACAGAGTAAGCTCACATCAGAAATGTCTGTTCTCTGCCTGGGCTTATTTTATTCTATCAGTTATTAGTTTGTTGACTGTGATAGCTGGTCCATCAATGTGAGTGTTGATATGCACGTGCCAAAGATATCTCGAGTAATGCCTCAACTCCTCAAGCAAATCAAATTTGTTATAAGCTTTAATCTAATTTCATTTGAAATTCACTTAATTCATCCTGCTAATTTAAAGACACTGAGAATTTTGTTAAGAGGTTCCAAAGTCCCTGGCTACCTTAAAAGTTTCTCCTCATGAACTTACATAGAAGAGTTATTTAAGAGTGTTGTGCAACTTCCTTAGCTGTGTTTGGGTTGGCGCCATATGCAGAATTTGTCTCAAGCAAGGATGATGACTCTCTTGGGAGAGGAAATGGCCGGTCCCTGGTTTTGACATCATTCATGTCAGATACAGTTATTAGAAAGACAACAATAAAGCTTTCATTTGAAGTGAGAAAAACCTCTACTGTCCTTGAGAAAATGCTATGCTACGCTCCTTGTATTCCAAAGTCTTTCTCTTTTTATATATACATGCATATAAAAAATATCTAATAGGATTCAGGCACTTGATCAAGTAAGCTCTAACTGAGCTATGTAGTCTCTTCTTTCAGTGCTACCTGATATGGCGTGTGTGTTCCTGTCCCTAGCACCTGGTTGTGTCCAGCACCTTCACTCTCCAGCAAGGACCGTGCCTGGCCTAATCAGCTTACAAAAGCTGACATGGTTACCGTGTCAAACAAATTGCAGTAAACACCCGTATGCACTCCTTTAACACCACCTACCAGCTTGTCATACAATTCAATATGTAATGCAGGGATTAAAACATGATTCAAATCATCTCACTGTTGCTAGCATCTAAGAGCACGCACACAGTTTCAGTGATTCGCCTGGTGTTCAGTAACATTTTAGGTAACAGTGAACTGGCTCTGTATCTCTTATTTTGTGTGACATATGTATATACAAAAGATTCAGACTTTATGAAGCACAAATCGGCTTTTGTGGAGTGGTGGGAACATACAGCTTACTCTCTAGTAGCCTGTGGAGGTATTTACTGTGAACTGTTTACGTGTGACAGAGTAGATAATTGTTTTTAAACCTGACTCTTATCATATGATTAAGGCTGCCAGGGAATAAACGTCAGCCATCCTGCCTGCAACTCAGATGTACTATACCTTAGTCACAAATACGGAATCAGAACTGGAATAAGTCATTTTGCCTTATGTTTAAGATCACCTACGTTTCTCAGTTATCTGTATTTTGAGTTAACGTGCTACGTATTTTCATGACAATGTGTGTCCCACAAAATTAACAATGGAAAATCAAAAGGTAAGTGAGGATTCAAATTTTTGATGCAAATTTAGCATTTTCTACAGGGATAGGATGCACTTTACAAAATAATACAATTTAAGAAATTACCATTTAAATGTCACTTTGATGGAAAAATCTTTAAGCTGTTCAGACTTTTCATTTCATGTAATTCACTTCGACAAAAAAAGCTTTGCCTTTAGCTTATTCAGCTTGCTCAAAATCAATGTCTACAGGAAGCTGCCAGATTGTCACAACATTACTTTTATTTTTTTGTAATCCCAAACTATTACTATGTTTAATGTACATAGGAATAAAGACTGAGAGGAATTTCAGGGATCATCTAGCCCAGTCTCCCACATTTGGAGGTTTTTATGTCATAATATTTTTCATAAACTTTGTAAGCTTCATATAAAATGAGCTTGCTTTTGGCCCCCGAAGTGCCTTACAGAAAGCTTTCCAGACCCACATTTCTCTGATAGTTCAGTCTAAGTGTATTCATGGCCACTGAATATGCATTTGCTCTTCTGCCAGCATTGTTCTTCATCCTGAATAGCTTTTCTCCCTCTCTGCAATTTGCCCATAGTAATGTATTTATAGAAAATAATTATATATCCTCTCAGTCTTTGTTTCACTGGTCTAAATCCTTATGCCTCTGAGCTCTTGTAATCGCTCCTGATAAAATAGGCTTTCTTGGCCACAAATTATTACATAAATTTCTTTGCATTTTTTCCACATTCTAGAAAATCCCATAAGATCATGAAGTTGGGGGTTTTGGGCGGTATTTAGGGTTCAGGGTTTTTTTAAGCTTTTCTACCTTTCTGAGAAATACTTGCCTGATAAGACATACAACTGCATCTGTATTTTATCATTGGCTCAGAATCAAGACTATATTTTGATCTTTTTGCTTAGTCGTTTTTTGGTTGGTGGCAGCCAGATAATTACAGAAAATCTTTTGATTAGTCCCTTCTGATTAATCACTCATATCACACAACTACCTAATTTTTGATACAACCTAAATGCATGACTTGCACTCAAACTGAAAAATACCTTAATGTTCTTGATCCTTGACACTTCCAGTTCTTTTTGTGTGGCATCCCATTTTCTCTCAGCGTAGTGATGCCTACAACACTGTGACCATGCACTCCACCCTAGTATACCCTTCTATTTTGCGCCGTGACCAAGGTTTGCAAAGGGGCAAGCTCCTTTGCTTAGCTGTGCTGCTACATCTGGCAGCTCCAATGAGCTGTGTTGAAAGGTCTTAGCTGGGAGCATGGAACTTGACAACTGAACCTTATTCTCATATCCAGTGTGATCTCCAGCCACCTCTAACTAGATTACACCTCTTATCCTCAAACTTTCTCTTCTAGAGACAGTGTTCAATGACATTTTGTGTGAAAATAACATCCTTCATGTGCCTACATATATGTGTACCTGAATATAAAAAATATCCCAAGGCTTCTGAATGTAATTATCTTTCTGTCTCTTCAGGTTAATTCATGCCTTGTATCAGTTATCTTTTCACCTTCCCTTTCTCCCCTCTAACTCCAAAGCAAAATCAAAATCTGTAAACCCTGAATGCAGACCCCCTTACATACTTTGCTGAACTTTCCGATATTGTGATTTATAAACAACGTTAAAAGCCTTTTGTTAAGTTCTCAGTGATAACCATTGGTCAGCCATGAAGAAGGAGGCTTCCTTGTTGTTATATACACACACACAAAAAAACCCCTATTTATGGCACACTGCACCAAGTAGACCATGCAAACTTCAGCCAAAACACAAACTGGCCAACTGTGATCAAATAAATTGCCAAAAAATATGACAAACAACATTCAGTGAGCCAGAGGACAGGGTCTGCCAAAGATGCATCAACTGTTAGTGGTACCTTAAATTAATTGCTTCATCTTTAAAATAATTACATTTTACTTCCCAATATGGGGCTATAATTTCAATTGCCTTTGAAACGAGTACTATTTAAACAAATAAAAAGCATTAAGGAAAACATAAAGGTATACTTTAAAATGTATGTTGATTCATTCATGTATTCTTTCCAATACCTATTTCCATTGCATTCATACTATATTGCTACATCACTTGATCCAATATCTTAGAGACTATTTAGTTGTTTTTATGAAAAAGAAAAATTGTTGGGAATTAGATAATTTTGATGAAATCTTACAAAATGCTGCTTCTAAACACGTTAGGAATCAAACAGTTCTTTTTCTTGTCAGCTTTTTGCCCAAATATGTTTGTCTCTATAGTGTGTGTCCGATCATCATACCAATGTCTCTTTTTTCTGCTGCTTTTTCTCCGCTCTCTGATGATCTCTGACATACAGCTCCACACAGATTAGCTCACAGCATTCAGTTCAGTCGTTGGACATCTATTAGTCCCAAGTTGTGGCTTTCTGTCATTTTAACTCATTAAATCAAGAAGCACTTAACAGTTTCCTTGTTTAACCTGAGTAAAGAGCCATATGCATTTTCACCCAATGCATATAGATTGACTGTAGATCACCAGAAAAAATTTAAAAGCAACTATGCAGTATCTAGCCCACCATCATATTTATACAGAAGATGCATGCAATTCAGTGAATGTTATGGGTTCATCTTGGAAAGTCTTAGGTGGGTTAAAAGCAGCTATGCAGTATCTAGCCCACCATCATTTTACTGAATATTTATACAGAAGATGCATGCAATTCAGTGAATGTTATGGGTTCATCTTGGAAAGTCTTAGGTGGGCTTAATGGCATTTTTTTAATCAGAAGACCAACTTAGGATGTCACAATTTTTACTTCTTTAATGGTCTTTTTTTAATCAGAAAACCAACTTAGGATGTCACAATTTTTACTTCTGCCTTTCAAATCTGAGAATTTGAAATGGATTCTTTGAAACTGAAGTTACCATAGCAAATTCTCCTGTCACTGGCATGGCCACACAAGAAAGTTACACCAGATTACCTTAGCTAAGTTTATTAACTTTAACTGCACCGCTGCATATATCTGTACTTGTTTTTACTCTGCTTTGATTTAACTGCAAGTGACTGACTTTAGGTTTAAATCTAACCATAATGATACACCGTATCAGTTCAGAAAAAGTGGTTTTAGTTAAATCTTGTAGTCAATAACTGAGGGCAATGTAGTCTTCTGGTTATTCATGTTTAGTTTGCTGTAATCTCCGGTGAGTAGAAGAGACACACTAGCATTAAACCTAATCATATACCTTTTTCTAATGCCTGGTTTTGAGGAATAGAGACAGAGAAGGTAAAAGCCATGAAAGTGTCACAAATCTATGAGGCACCGGGAATAGTTCAAAACAGAGTCCAAAAGTGGTGATCAAAGAGCAGAACAAAAAGCAGAAGAGAAAACGTTCTCTGTAGCTGAGAATTCCTTTGAACGCTCAACCACAGTAAAACAGCCTTTAGAGGAGAGTGCACAGCTCAGGAATTGCTATATTTTCCTGGCAACTGAACCCTAACGAGAACTGCCACAGCCAACAGCCCTTCATTTAATCCTGTGCCCATTGCTCATTACTGGCAGGGCTGCTAGATAAGTTAAGGCTCTCCTTTTCTGCTGTGTTTGCTCATCAGCTGGTGAGAAGTGCAGATAGCTGATGGACAGCACTCAGGCAACTAATCCGTAAAGTGAGAGCATACGTGACTTAAGAAACGAGACTTGCAAATAAAAAGAGATAGTTTGTGCTAAGATTCAGTGGGTATTTTCAAGGCTTGGAGCCTGCAATTTTTTTTCTGGCTAGATGGGCATTGTTCAATTTTAAGTCATAGCAACAACCTCTGTCAGCACAGTTACAGCTGGCAGATGGGCTAATGTAGGAGAAATCCTTTTTGCAAGAAGCTCAGTTGGTGGTTTCTCTTGCACAAGAGCAATGCTACTGTTGGGATTAATAAAAAGGTCATTATGTGACAGAGCTCTGCAAGCTTCAGAAAGGTTTGAAGTCTGAAATTGGAGAAGCCTCCCTAAGCCTTTTCAGCCCTATGGGAGACAAAGGTATCCTGCAAATTAGTACTCTGACACTAACTGCACTGGAAAGCAAAATCTCACCACCTGAGATGGCCTAAGAGGTAGAGTTTGAGGCTGATTGCTAGAGGCAAGGTTGACTTGTTTGAGCAGGCTGATCATGGCGGGACTCAGTACTGAAGTTCAGTCCTCTCTGTCCTCATCAGGTGTGGATAAATAAGCTTAGCTGATGCATGCAGGGCAAGGTGTCTCACTTAAGATTTCTGTGATCCATGGGCAGAGCACAAGGAGGTATTCTACTCAGAAAAGTCTCTCATAGAAAAATGAAGGTTAGCTTGAACAACATCTGGGAATTTAACCTCCTGTGGTTTTATATGGAAACAGAAATGAAAACAACAACAACAAAAAGATCTTTTTTAAGATTTGACAAAGTAAAGCTGCCTGGAATAGCCTAGAAAGGGAAATTCAGACTAAGCCACTGCAGCAGGTCTTGAAAATTTCATGTTTAATGAAACCGAGAGACAAAGAGGCAAGTCATGCTGAAGACCTCCTAATATCCATGACCTTAAGCAGAGAATTGGATTTGGATGGATCTTGTCTGGCAGGTTAGGCAGTCACTTACCAGCCTGTAAAGTTTCAGACTTGCAGGCTGAATATTGGCATAGCTTGATAGCAAGATTTAAAATAAGTGACACTTGTGAGGAAAAAAAAAAAGCTTTTGCTTAGATAGGTGATCTGACAGTTTAAAAAAAGACAGAGGATAGAATGACTCTGCAATCAAAAAGAAACATTTAAGAAGAGTCTTTGCATAATAACAAATAAGAAGAGCTATAAATAACTTTTAGGGCTATGAAAAAACAGATGAAACTGAAGTATAATAAGTTGCAAAGAAAAACTATAATGATACATCCATAAATAGATTTAATGTCTTTGAGGTAGAAAGGAAACAAAAAGAAAACAATACTTGTGAAAAGAGACTTGAAAATTAAAGATAAAACATAAATTGTTATGGCCCAGTCCATGTTAAAGTGGTTTTGTTAAAGAGAGAAAAGGGAAGAATAGGCAGAGGACAAGAACAGAAAGAAGAGAATAAACTTCCAAAATATTTGCTGTATTTTTGTCTCATGTTTCTTGTAATTCTTTGGCTGTAGGTTTTCATTTGTAACTTTCAAAATGATCTGGAGTGCCCAAGTGACTTGGTAGAGTGAGGCTGATGAACAGCTGTCCCACGACTGGGTTTTAATAAAAAGCTCTTTGTGGCTTATGATCCCTACAAAGGGCAGAGCTTCCAAATACCTTCAATATCTTCTCGGGAATTTTCATGATTGGGAAAGGAAAGTATTTTCCTTGAGAGAAAGTATTTTGTATTTCCCTTTCATTTCCTGATTGGAAAAACTGCTAATAAATGGAAAGCAAACCCTATGTGTCTTTTCTGAAACAACATTATGGAAAAAAAAAAAAGCATTTTTTTGATATACACATATATTTTCTTTTATGTCTGGGTGTTGAAGATATTGTAAACTAGAACTATGTAAATAAATGGTTCTCAAAGAAAATCTGGAAGAAGTAATCATTTTGCCTCAATCAAAATGAATTTGGTTTGATTTTCATGAAAGCAATGTTTTGGCTGGAAAAAAAAAACACATGTGATTTATATGTTCATAAGTGGTTCAGTATGTTTTTTGACTTTTTTTGATTACTTACACATTTTCACTCACTTTTTCTTGTTAAGTGACATTATGAATTGTCTGATGAATTTAGTTAACCACAGCCTGCATGTGTGAACTTACAGAATACGATCTTTACCAAATATGCTTCTTCAGCTCTTGTTATAAAGGCACAAGCCCAAAGATTTTTCAGATAGTACATTTGTCTACTAGCAAAAGGTGACAGAAGGAAGTACGTCCCATTGAGGCCACTCCGTATAAATTGTCCAAGTGACAAAAAGTTCCACTGGCAAATAATTGCTTGCTTATACCCACCTCTCACCTCCTTTTTAAAAAATTGCTTGAGCTTGAAAATCCAGGTTTTAGATTGTATCCATGTGGTGTACACATACAAAACATTATGTTTTCATCTCAGATTTTTCACCAATAAAACTACAACTTCCTATTTTCCTGAGCAGAGGAAAGCAATTACATGTGTAATGCGGTTAATCTCAGAGTCCTAAGGTAGGTGAAAACTGGAAATACTTGAAGACTCTGTTCTGTCTGTGCTACAGTCTAGGAGTTTAACTTACTTTCAAAACCACACAAAAATTTTGATCTGAGTGAGAAAGAGCTGGGAGATGGCCTGATGCTAACTTGACAAACTGGGAAGAGGAATAAGTATAGACCTAAATTACAAATCAGATCAAATGCAACCAGACCTGTCAAAGGTATACTTTGACACATTCTGGAGTTATTATTTGTTAAAAGAACTATTTTTTATACAGATAACATACGTAGGATTTGTTAGTGTCATCATGTGACAAATCATTATCTTCCGGGCATTGGTATAAGGACTATGACAAATGTAAAGAGAAATGAGCACAGCTTGTGCTAATAATATGGTGGAAAAAATAGTAGAATCTTTGTACGTTTTGGGGGGGATGTATTTTCTATATTATTTTCATTAATGACTGTGGTAGAAAAATATACATTTCATAATGAAGTATGTTAATGGCACAAATGTGGTCTCCTTAATGCTAAGGAGAGCTGTATTCCATATGCTTCTTCCTATGCTATAGGAATATAATTTATAATATTAATAGCAGAGTGATCAGTAATCAATATGAAGTAAAAGAGATGACTTTTAGTAACAAGAGTTTTTGATATGACCTTAAAGCTCACTGCATGTAAGCAGCTGAATAGGAATTAGACTTGCTTGATTAACTGCTTATGGAATAACTGTTGGCTGTGAACAGCATGTGGCTGTGAAAAAGGCAATTGTTTTAAGTCAGGCAAGATATATCCAGAAAAGATAAGAAAAAAATACTCTTTTATGGAAGGCTGATGTAATTCCATCTGAAAGAAACCTATTTTAATCAGATGTCTTCACCCAGTCTTCAAGAAAGATTAAGACTCAAACAGATACAGGGGAAGATATCTAAGCACTGAAACAGAAAGACCTATTTTTAGGTGCAAGAATAGTACAGCTTCTCTTGTATGGCATAGAAGATGATGACTAGGAGAGGACATAGTTCTTTGTTCTGAAGAAAAAGTGAGATTTATGCACTCATCCACCACACTCACCATCAGGTTTTAGTATTGAGATCTCTGGTGGCAGCTGAGGTCTGCAAGAGTAGACTTTATCCTGGTATTTTACCCTCACATAAAAATCATTCAGTGACTTTATAGCCTCTGTATTTACTGCACTCTGGTAATGATAATTTCATTGGTTCTGTATTCATGTAAGTAACTACATTAATGGGTTGGATTGCTCATAGCTGGACTTCAATTTTGCACCATACAAATCGTCTTTACCCTTCAAGATTTATTGATTTCATTTGTAGTCGATACTTTGTCCTCATGAGATGACGAATATTATCTGAAATGTGGGTGGTAGACTTTGTGCTGAGCTTCTATATACATCAGGTACTTCAAACTGATAAATCTTTGTAAGACGATGAGGTGAAGCTTTCAGGACTGTGATGGAGAGGTACTGCTATCTCTACATTCTCTCTCTCAAGCACTATCTATTTTTATGATCTTAAAAAAGGATGATTTGTATGGGAGGTCTGCCATTCCGAAATTACTTAGGGATGCTAGGTGCAGTTGACATGCTGAAGTTCCTAAAATTGCTTAATTATGAGGATGCTATTTCACCCTTCGCTGAAATATTTGCTGTTTATGGCCTTCAGTGTAACAAGTTAACACCTTACTCTCATCACTGGGCTGTTTTTAATTGCATTTTCAGACCTTGTAGCACAGTGGGTTATGTCTGGTCTCAGTGCATTCTCAAAAAGACGTTACAGTCTCTCAGTCTAAATGACTACATTCTCTTCTTATGCGAACAGCACAAGCATTGACAAAGATCACTTGCTGTCACGGTGATAGCAGAATTCCCCTTCCCGCCTCTGCAGTTTATAAACGAGCTACTTGCAATCTAGGTATTTTAAATCATCACCAGCAAAACAGTAAGGAAATATCACTATCATGCTTGGTAAAAGTCATATTTATTTACCATCTAAAAATAATCTAGGGTATCCTGAAACTTAAATTAATGGCAGACTTAAGAAGATTCTTTTATTAAAACCTAAATGTAAGAATAAAAGAAAAATATGTTAGGTTGAAAGAAATGAAGCTCCCAATTAAGCCATGAGCCTGGACATCTATAGATTCGATTAATGAAACTTGTCAAGATACATTCATGGGAGATCTAATAAATAAAGTAAGCATTTTGATTTAATTATACTAGAAAAACAAAATGTTTTAAAACTCATCTGAGTATTTCTCCAATTGTAAACAATTAGCTCCTTCCTGGCAGACTCTATGCTACATCTTTTCCTAAAAGTACAGCAACCAGTGGGAAGTTTTTTTCATGTCTTTGTTGATCTAGAGTGATCCCAGGGAGCACAGTGCAAACAGAAAGCAAGCTTAGAATATGATTGTGTCTTAGAGTATGATTGAATCTTCACTTTGAGGAAATGTATTGCTAACTTTAGAGACATAAAGCTGACTAGCAGACATATTTTTTGCACCATTCTGGGAACCATTTTAACAAATACTGCACTTATAGCCATTCTTGGCATAGATTCATTCTGACTTGCCTGTAGCAGTCAGAGTACACAAGGAACTTAACAAACTACCTACAGCTGGTAATTCAGATGTTAAACACATTAGCTTACACTGAACAGAACTATACAATCGTCTGTAAAGTTCTTCATTTAAAGCCTGTGTTGGTCAAATGTGGATTTATAAAAATCACATCTTAAACAGAGTTTTATTGTCTTCAGATTCAGCATTGCTATGTATCTTCACTTTCTGTTATTCAGTTTCATGCATATCTATACATTCTTGGTTTACCTTCCTAGGTTTTGATTCAGCCAAGAATGATGCTTACAATTATTCTTTATGAATGGATCTATTTAATTTATTGGAATTGCTCAGTATATGCATCTGAAGAAGTGCATATCCTGTTCAATTATCATTCTGAATCTCAAGTATTATAAAAAGATTTTCATTATGCATTGACACTTTCCACAGTTTCTGAACAATAAAATATTTTATGCTGATAAATTTTCTTCCCTGGAGCTCTGTAACTCAAAGGTAGGTTTCTGATGCCAAACCAGTCTTTTGAGGTAAAATTTTACAGCAATATTCGTTGATAAGAAATGTTAATATATCTTGATAAAACTGTACTTGTTATTCTGTACCCTGACTATAATGTTCTTTATTTTCTGAACAATAAAATATTTTATGCTGATAAATTTTCTTCTCTGGAGCTCTGTAACTCAAAGGTAAGGTTTCTGATGCCAAACCAGCCTTTTGAGGTAAAATTTTACAGCAATATTTGTTGATAAGAAATGTTAATATATCTTGATAAAACTGTACTTGTTATTCTGTACCCTGACTATAATGTTCTTTATTCTGCGGTCCAACGTGTGTCATGAACCCTCCCTTGAAACACTCTGGTTCTCAACCTCTCTCACAGGACAAGAACTCTTTCCATTTTCTCATGGCTCACTACTTTACAAATCCTTTATATTTTTCAAGGTTAATTTTGACTCTCCGGTGGTTTTGGGTTATTTTGATCCAATTTTGGCTACAAGGTGGTCTGTTATCCTGGAAGCAGGCATTTTTCAAGATTACAAGACTGGTTTCTCTGCTCTACCAGTTGCATATTTTCATATAATTTATTTTTCTACAATTTATTTAAAAGTGTATCTCCTGATCTGCTTCATATACATGTGGAATGCTACATTCTTCATCTTTTTTTTAAATACCACGTAATTCTCACTGCCAAAGATATCTAAGAGCTGTACAATACAACAGCAATGACCTACTCTGCCAACCAATAGTCTCTTAACCAAGCCTATAAATTAGCAACCATTTTTGCACAAAGCTTAGTGCATATTCAGTAGGGATAGGTTAATTCAGCCCAAGTGTAATCTCAATTAACCTGTGGAAGTGCTTCCCCACCACTGACAACTGATAGAAGCTAGAAAGAGTAGGAACCTAATTCAGCTTCCTTACTGAAGTGATTAAATTAATTGCAATGAGTTTGGACAACTCTTGCATTAGATCCTGTTACTGTGAGAGATAAGTCTTAACTGTCTTTTCATTTACAGATTTCCAAGGAGGCACTTTGCTAAATCTAGTCATCATACATTTTTTCAGGTTAATTCTGGATTAGGGTTTAGATTAGTTTGCTCTTCCATTCTTGTGTTTATTTTTCACTTTCCTCTGGGATTACTCAGTTTCAGGAAGTCACTGTAGTCCTGAGATAATGAAAATAAGTTTATTTTGGTTAGTGAAAGAATTCCACAAGAACAGAACATGCCTTTTACAACACCTTTCTTCTAGTGTATTTGGCCCAGGAAGATGTAACTGTAAAATAGCTACACCTCTGCAGGACTAAGACATAGATCAAGCCTATGATCTGAGCTATCAAAACAAGTACTTATCAATTTCTTTGTTCTTTTTTAATACCTAATCCAGTCCATGATCATACAGTGATATGTGACTATGTTGCAGGAAGGCCACGTCTAGAACAAAGTGAAGAAATTACAATGAAGAGTTATGCCAACTGATTAACGAACTCTACTGAAACTAATGCTTGTTTCCAGAAGTAATCAACACTTCTAAGAGACTAGCAGAATTCTTGTAGTAACAGCTTTGCCAGGATTAAATTATTTTGAACACTGTCTACAGACTGTTAAAATGAAAGTGTTTTCTTTCATGATAAAACCAGTATGTCATTCTGCTTTACACCTTCTGTTTTACAGTTGCCTCTCAATCTCAGTTTATGCCCTAGAAATACATGTATTTCAGTCACACAATGAATACATATGGGGGAGGGAAGGGCAAAAAATTGAGAAGCATGTTGCAACAAATATTTTGTAAGTATGATTTATCTACTGTTGTGAATATGTTTAACAGATTTCATAAATAGATCCAGGGTGAAGGGAAAAAAAAAAAAAAACCAACAAGAAATAATAGGCATCTTCACCAGTTGATATCTTAGTTAATTGGGCTTGTGGAAGCATGGAGAAGCAAGGTGGATTTTAAATTGCACTGTGACTGAATGTTTGTTTGTAGAGGTCATTTATTTTGTATGTTTGAAGATTTGTTTATGGAAATAGATGAGCCACAGAGAATAATGGTAAATCTTAGTTCCTGTATAGAGAAACAGTTTTTCAGCCACTAGAGAACAATACAACCAAATCATCCCTCTCCCCTTTCCTCTCTCCCTTTCATGCCCTGCAGAGATGATTTTAGTTGACTTTCATTTCACCTAGCTTATTGCCTTAGAAATCTTAAAACATCCATATACTTTATAAGATTAGTTGTACAGTTGGTTTTGGACAATTTTGATTTTGAGGTTATTCTGCCTTTTCAAGAACCCATCTTGTATTAAAAATATGATTCATACTTTACTATTACAGTTGAACATATTTAATGCACGTGTTTGGATGTTCTATTGGGGATCTTAGTATGGGCAGATTATTCTAAATATTAGTAGTATATGAACCTCACAAAGAGAAAAGTCCTGTTGGAAATAAACATAAAGATAAGTAATAGAAATTAATTTGAACAGAGCCTGGAGAAGTTTAAGGATGTAATGAAAATAACTATGCTAAATCTTGCATATTCCCTGTTGGTAACAATAACTGAGAACTGCAGTATACAAAAAGTGAACTGCATGAAAAAAATAACTCATTTTCTTGGGCTGAATAACAAGGGAAAAGAAAATCCATCTAATATAAAGTGAATGTCAAGGCATTTGTATAGGAGGGAGAAGGGGCTGAACTTTTTATTGTGCTGTTTAAAGCATGACCTTTGCTTCTATGTTTCAGTTGTTAATGTAGGTGGCAAAGTAGCTTACTAGCAGAGACTCCAAATCACACAAGACAAACCTTCTGAGATTAAAGAACATATTTTACCTTGAAAGTCTGTTATGCATTTCCTCAGACCTTCATTACCAGAGTGATTTGCTTCACAGTGAAAGGAAGGAGTAATAACTTCTCTTCGTTCACAGAGCTGATGAATATTGTAATATACACAAGTATTGAACCCTCTGTTGTCTCAGTTCAGTGGCTAAAGGTTTACATTTGAGTTATACTTAAAATGAAAGAATACGTCCTTGCTTCCCCTAGTCATTGTTTGGTAAAAGTAAAGAATCTTGTGAAATGAATTAAAGGGAAATGTCTTGTAGTGTCTACAAACATGAGGGTAACATGACTAGTAAAAGAAAAAAAAAAGTATGTTTAGGTCTTTAACCATCAATATTTTACTTAAAAATATTTATATTAATTATCTATTGATATATGCACATGTCATTTAGTATGACAAAAATGCCTGAAAGAGCACAGTGATAGTGGCATGAATGTTTTCCTAAATGAATGGATCAGCTCAATGTCTAATTTTGAGAGATCAAAGGTGCATATTTTACGTATCACATAAAGAGCCAAATACCTTATACTTTTTGTGTATATAGAAATTTTATATCAGTGACTCTTTGCATTAGTCTTCCATGGTCATAAAGTCATAAACAGGTTATATTTAGAGTATTTAAGGAAGTTTATGCTATTTCAGTATAAAATTTTTGCTAGAATAGTTTAATTGTGTTTCTGGTTTTTTACTTTTTTTTTTTTTTACATTTTGGGGTACTGTGGTAGGGGGCTTTTTGGAGGAATAATTAAACACTAAAGCCACAATTGCTGCTGTATTTTAAATCCTAGATGGAATTTCCAAGTGTTCTCCCTTTGAAGTGATTGCCATACTCTCCAATCTTGGTATCTTACAACAGTCTGCAACCATTAATTATTGAACACGTTTAGGTTTAGGTAAAAAAAAAAAAAAAAAAGACCATGGTTATGCAAAAAGATTTTCTCAGTGATATGTGGAATTCTTAAGAGGGGGAAAAATATACGTTCATATAACAGGATCTTTAATCAATTTAAATCTACCCTTAATCCTGAAATGAATTCCAGTTCCATTTCAGGGTAACATTTTCCTTGAGCTATTGTTCATTTACCCAAAGGTATATCAAGGCAGTTAACACCAGTCTTTTGCCTTGAAGTTCTTTTTCTTAAGGCAACCTGTTTAGTGTAGTCATGACAGAAGCAATTATTTTCACAGAATCCATTGTTGGTTTTGCAGGAATACACTGGGTGTTGAGAAAGATCTTTGAGTAATTAGCATAATGCAAGTTATCTCTAAAGCTCAGATACACTCCATAAACCTAAACACCGTTAGGTGTTATGTCCATACTAAATCTTAATATTACATATCCTCTATCAAAACTTCACGGTATTCGATAATAAAATTGACCACAAGAAAATTATGGATGTTAACGCTTTTAGAGTCCTCCTAATTGCAGGTAATCCAACCTAGCCAAAAGTGGTTAAGTCTCAAATGAAGAGCAGGAAATTATGTCTTCTAAAACCTGATTAAAGATACAGATTTTAATTGCCTGAGAAGTGCATCAATTTCTTTGTTTGCTTTTAAGTACATAATTTAGAGAACTGTCAGAAGAAAGCTAGAAAATATAAAAAGCAAGTGTGTGCTGTTTTGTGTATGACGTTTGATTGGATTATTATCTATCAGCTAATCTGTGATGCTGATTTTAAATTAATAGAGGTTTATGTCTGTTCTGTATGTGATTCGTCATCTTTTATTACTTGACTTCAATCAGATCAAAAATCTCTCTTCTAGCAACAAATTTGCCAGTAGTGTGATACATTAACTGCACTTCACTGAATCAAAGCTGTCTATTTTATACTGAAGTGGCAGATTTTAATAATAAGGTTAATCAAAGAAGCTCAGGTGCACACAATGTACTTCTTAGAGTAGCATGCAATAGTTCTGATCTATCTCACATAAAACAGATTACATATACAGTATGCAAAGAGGTCTAGGCAATTGTTTGACACTAAATAATTTTATTCTGGAATTCCTAAAAGCATGTACATTCAAGAAAAATGCATAGTAGAGCAAATCTTAATGAATATACATTGTAGAGGATCATTGATTAAGACTGCTGGCTTAATTGTGTAAGATTCTTCCTATGCTCTAGAGGCGGACATAATGCCTAAGGCAGAGCAACCACATTTATCAATGGTGTCTATTTTATTATTAAAGGCAGAATGAACAAAGGCAATTAATAAACAATGGTTTATTGGAGAACTTTCAACAGAAATTAACCTTTTTAATAAATTATAAGGTAGTTTCAGAGACATTAGTGTTGTGTTCCATCTAAAACTGCACTGAAACTGGTCTTCAAATGAACTTCTCTGAGAATACGACAGAGAAGTAGAGTTTAAAGAAGCTCAGTTTACAGAAGATATTGCTCAGTGATTTCTGAAATATTCAATCTTTTCAAGTTAGACAGAAAGAAAAGATGTAGGAGGCATAGAATAATCTCAGAATCAGAACACTTAGGAAATAATGCCCAGAAATCAGAGGTACAGATCTCATAAAGAAGTTGTATTATTCTGATCATAGGATAATGGAATTAAAAAAAAGATTGTTTTATAAGTTTTGTTGCTATTGACCATGTTGCCATATACACAAGTACCTTTACTCCTGACTGACGACAATGTGTTAGGCATTAGATGTGTTAAATTTGTGCTTCTGTTCAATAAAACAGACTGAATGTTTGCAACGTGCCACACTAAAACAAACAAACAAACAAACAAACAAAACCAATCCAAAATAAAACCAGGGATAAAACCAACTAACCAACCAACCCAGCAACAACAACGGCAGCAAGGACCACAGCTTGTGGTGTAGTCTGAATGCAGTCATCTCCTGCAGGCAGTTTTATTGGTATCACAGTGCTCAGGATCTCATCCTGGGTACATCAACAGCACCTGACACAAACAACAGCACTAACAATGAGTACTACACGGACTACCGACCTTGGTGACGACTAACAATGCAAACCACAGAAAGTACTGCTAGGAATTTCTGATATCTTGGAAATACGTACCTTGTGATTGTGATAACTACTTTTTTTCTTAACACTGATTTCTGCAGTTACTACACATTTTTTTTCTTGTAGCTTCGTCATCTGAACAAGGACAATAGAGTTTTGTATGTTAAGAGAACTTTGTTGTTATTTACTTCCTCTGCTCAGAAAAACTGATGCCTTTCCTTCAACCTCACTGAGCACACACTTTTTCTGTGTCTTGATTTGGTCTTTTACTGACTCAATTTTTAATTGAGAGGATCTTTTTTGAACTTTCAGCTTATGACCATTGATTCCGGTAGCTACCGGTTAACAGTGCTGAATGTGCTACTGGTTTTTCACTGGGAAAGTTTCAGATTTAAAGATTTAAAGATGGGTAATAACTCTTGTATTGTCTCTATTTTCTAACATTTTTTAAAATCCACTTTAATTAATAGGGATTTAATTTATGTTTCAGATGAGTACAGCTGTTATCTTCCTTCACAAATGTCTTTCAATCACCAGAATAATTATTTAAAAATTAAATAATTATGAAATAAACACTTTAAAAGTTTTCACAAACACTTGCTTGACATTTGGGATTACTGCTCAATATGGTTTAATCACCTTTCAGCAGGTCTCTGCTTTAGTTTCATGAATTTACTCACTCTGGAGTCTAATTCTACTTCCCCTGCCCTCTACCATATTGCTCTCTTCTTCTTCCTGGCAATGACTACTGAACATGTACCTGTTTGTTTTTCTTAGACCTTTTTAGTAGGCATTAATGCTGTTTATGGCTTGTTGTTACTGTTAGAACTGAAAACAGGAGAGATATAATGTTCTCTGATTTTTTTCCTAGACAAGGGGTGGACCAAATGTACACCTTCTCTGAGGTCTCTGACAGCCAAGTTCTGTTTAGCTATTTCTGGTTTTAAGGTTTCTACAGAAGACTCATTGAGTCTAAATGAGTGGAAAGAATGGCTCAGCAGCTAAGATACTGGTTTAAGACTATGGAATCTTTGGTAAACCAATTTTGTGTCTTAATTTTCCAACTTTCCAACTTTTAAGTGGGAAATAATAACTTCTGATCTTACAAGTGTACTGTAAGGAGAAATTTTATAGAGAATATTAATTATTAAAGTATAATGATGAAGTGAATCACATTATACCACCAGAAGGCTGGCATCTCAGGTCTTCTATATTTTTCATCAGATTCAAATGACAATTCCAGTTCTTTTCTATTGCCTGAATGAAAAAATCATTAAAATACACCTTATTCACTGAAGTTCACTTTGTAGCTGAGTGTATGAGGTAGACAAAAGACAAATATGACAAGGATAAACTTTTTTTATTGACCTCTTCTTTCTTCTTCACCAGGACAAGTGGGAAGGGAAACCACTGTGCATAAGTGATGTAAATTACAGTTGGTTGATAACCAGGTCACCAGAAGAACACCAGAAGAATCTGGGATTATTCTTTGGAGTTTTTTTGGCTTACTGTTGGCAGAACATACTTTATTTTAGTATATATCAGATGTAAGTAGTTTTACAGGCTTTATACAGTCACAGGTGTATGTGGAAGCATATTCTTAAAAAACCTGTTCTCTAAGCTACAGATTATGTATAGACTAGTTAACATCTGTCTCTTCATTTTTGAAAAATAGCAACCACAAAAGGCTACTTTTCTCTGTCTCTAAAACCATTTAGCAACAATTTAATCTTGAAGAAGATTGTCTTCATCAGACTGTTGCAGCTATGTTGTCTGACTTTGCTAGTGGACTTTTTACTAAGGTTAGCGTATTTTTAATAGAATAAAGCACATCTTCAATTTGCTGGTCATGCTCTGTTTAAAAATGTCTGCTTCAAGTCTTTTCCTAAACTAGAGTTACAGAACACAGAGAAATACTTCACAACCTGCTTCATTAAAAATAGGTTATTTTCTTTCTGAAGGAGGAGTATTTTCTTAAACTGCAAACATTTATGAAAGATTTTCTTACGGTACAAGCTTTCTCAACTATCTGGTTTGCAGCAGGTCACAGCTATATTACTGAAGAGGGCCCTGCTCACACAGATTTTTTAACCTCTGAGTGCTGGACTTTGCAACTAAGAAGTTATCCTTTTTTTTTTTTTGTTATATAGCTTATTATAAACATTTTGTATTTGCTTTTTGAGGTGAATTCTATGAAAGGTGCAAAATGCTGGAAGTAGGCTATCAGGAGAATGATTTTCTGATTAAAAAAGAACTACATCAAGATCAGACCTTACAGAAAAGGACTTTCATTATAAAGCATAGGAACAAAACAACAAGGTTTATACACTCATCTGGTGTGAAAGCTAAAATTCTGAAGTAAGTTCGTTTATTCTTCTATAACCAAATTTTTTATGCTATTAGAAACTCTCAGCAAATACCCAGTGGGAAATCTTGTTCTCCAGGTCCTTTCTTGAGGCAAGTCCATTCATTTTGTTGGCTTTTCTTCCAAAGTTTGCCTTTCTGCTACCCAAGATCCATTCCATCAGGGAATTCAACCAGATATCAGAAGTGACATTTTGATTTCATTTGTTCAGGACTATAAGTAGTGAAACCTTAGCATACTGATAACCAAACTGGTAGGGCCTAGTTGACCAGCAACTGGATTCTTTTATTCAAATGAAGTACTTGATTATTTTTTTTTTTGTTCAACTGAATGTCCTCTTTAGGCTTTTTTCTTTTTGCTTTTTCACTAAAGTTAGCAAATAATCCACCATTTTCCCTGTGATATACTTCCCAAATAGCTAAAGTAAATTCTGTTTTCCCAGTCTCTGTTATCTTTAGTCTTGAGAAACGCAATACCTTCAATTTTGTCATGTCTTTTAGCCATCCTAATTGTACACAGTAAGTGGCAAATGCATACTAAAACTAGGTATTTTGAACAGCATAGTAGTTTATATATATGTAGTTATGCATTTTAGTCCTACAGTAATTCATAATAAGTCTCACAATTTTTATTCATATTTTAAAATTTTAGCAGAAGCACTTTATTGAATTTGTTAAATGTATTTAATTTATATATGTTGCATGATTTTATGGGATAAGTCCAGCTGGATGTTCCACATGGAGAGCATCTGTTTCTTAAGTATACAAAAATACTCCTGTACAGTAAGCCTCACTGGGTATTTTGGAAGGTATTCCTATGTTCACAGAGGTGGGCGCATGAAAACTTCTATTGAGCAAAAAAAGAAGAGTGTGACTTAAAAAATGAGGAAATTATAACATCTTTTAAAAGAGGATAACCATTCTTCCTATGATCCAACATGTAAAATCTAAGTGAATTTTTTTTGCTGGTATTAACGTGATAATGAATAACCTATACCATTGTTGTTTTCTATGACATTGTTCTTTTAAAACTATTTTGAGCTATGTCAGTGTTATATGTCATTGTTAAGACAGGATGATAAAATATTTTACAGGTTTTTATAAACTTTAGTTGGTTTTATGAGGTTCTTGTGGGGATAGACCTCACAGTCCATTAAGTAATAACCACTACCATTTGTATGTAGAAAAATAGTGTATTTATATACACACACATCAGATGCAAAAATGCAAAGCTAATTTTGGTGTGGGTTCAGCTATTAGTTTTGTACTCCATGCTGACAATAACTCCATTTTCTTGCCATGAATTTAGTAAATGTGTTTTTCGTGTGCTATGGTCCCAGGTTGAGAACTTACAGTAATAAATATACTAAATATACAGACCCTAAACTTTTTGTACATTACTGGGATCTTTTTTATCTTGCGAAGCACTCATTTTATTGCTCCTTGGAGACAGCAAGCATCTCATTCTGTTTCAGTTTCAAAGCTGCTGCACAGGGATGATCTTACTCTAGTCTTACTTGCTTTTATAATTTTTTTTTTTCTGCAATATAGCGACAGAGTGAAGCAGGCTTAATTGCTTACCTGACACCTTTCATAGCCAATATCTTAACAAGAGTGAGGAGGAGTGTTGGAGAAAAATCACCTCTGTACTCTAGAACAAATCAGTTCTTTAAAACAAATTACCAGTACATGTTCCTTCCAAAGTTTTTATTCCATTTTCCCCCTTTAGGGTGCAATTTCATGAATGGTTTAGCCAATTCAAATGTGAGTTGCAAGTAATAGAAAAAGATAGTTCAACTATTTTTCTCCCACAACATGGGCACTTGTTCACTTGTTTCACATCAGGGTGATTTTTTTTCAGGGCTAGCTACCTCTAGTACTTTCCTTAACTCAACTATTTAAGTAGCCAATTGTTTAATAAAACAGAGCTGTATTTGCATCTAACCTGTTCCTGTGGAATAATCTCACATATACTGATTTTTTATTACTGCCTGTCTTTCCAATTTTTGTCAGCTTTTCCTTAGACTCTAACATTTCAAATTCCATTGTCATTAAGCCTGGAGCCTCCAGCATAAATGCTTATTTTGATTTTAGGAAAAGGCTGATTTCCATTAAAATAGCCTTAAAAACTTTTAGTGACAAAGGAACAGCTTTCAGGTTTTGAAAATTCTGCTGAATTTCTAGTGTTTCTCTTTCTTAACCTGAGAGCAGCAGTTTTTGACAACAGTAATAAAAATTTTACGGTCATATTACGCAATCCTACTCAAGCCCTTAACACTACATTGTTAAACTTTTAACTGCTCCCATTATACTTCAGTCTTCTCCTCCTAATGAGTATCTCACAACTCTACAGTCTTTTCAGTGTTTCTACTGTCTTTGTACTTACCAAAGAATGATCAAATCAGTCTTGGTCACTTTTGGGATTTTTGCATTACCCCTGTTTTAAAGCTTCCATTCATAGAATCATAGAATTATTATGGTTGGAAGAGACCTCAAAGATCATCAAGTCCAACCGTATTCCTGACCTATAGCCACATGAAGCCTCCTGTTTTGTCTAACTGCCTCATCGTTATTTAATAAGATATTTTTTTCTACCCACACTCTTGTGATGGTTACAGTGGCTTATAGCCAGGGTTTTCCGGTTTGGGTACTCTGCTAATGATGACAGAACAGGAACAGGAATTGATTATTTTTGTTGTCTTCTACATCCTTCAAATTTCATTGTCTATTCAAGGCACACTAATGCTCTGACTTTCATTTCTATTTTCCTTTTTTAATGTTTTTTACTCAGCTGAATGACAATTGCTTTAGTTTTCTTTCTGTACGCTCTCTGATTTTTCCACTTGTTTTTAAAAATGCCTCATTTGAGAATGCAAATCACTATATGCAATTTCTTTTTTGTTCTTATTCCATCTTACTTTCTTTCCTAATATCAACCCCTGCAACACAGAATTTATTACTTTTCCTTTTCTTAATTTTTACTGAAACCTATAACTTTTAATTTTTTTCCACACAGTGGGTCTTGCATTGCTAAGGAGCCCTTGGGGAGGAAGATCCTTTGGTTAGTATTCCTCCAGGGAACTATTGTTCTTGACATGGTCCTTTAATGGAATGCTCACTCCAACTCCTTCATGACCTAGTAGAGAAAGAAATCTGCAAAAGGAAGCATTCCAAGCACCCCGCTCCAGATCACACCGCTGAAATCTTGGCTTTTCCTCCCAAGCTCGCCCCTCCTATCAGCCAAGGCTTGCAGAACTCTCTAACTGGCACTCATCTTGGTACCAGCAATGTCACTTGTGGAGTTTTTGTTCATATAGTCTGACAAGCAGCGAAACACTGATATACAGCTGGCTAAACAAAAGCCAGCATATCCTATCCAGGTAGCAACTTGAATTCAGATTATTAGCCATGCCTTCCTTGTATTCACTACGCATTCACACGTTATAGTACACATTTACTAGCTGGCTACAGGTCTTATGTACATATTTTGCAAGTGTACACAGTAATCATTGTGCTACAGGCATGTGTATTTATTCATGCAAACATTCTTGTCTTTGGGTGAAACTATTCCAGATTATAGATATTATGAGTTATAGTTGCAAGTCTACTCTAGATTGCCAAAGTGTGCCTTCCTTCTAGCCTGGCAGCATCGGCATTGTTTAGTATTGTTCAGGACAGGTTTCTGTGGTGATTGTTCCATATATTTATTTTTGATATATTGTGTCCAAAACAAGATCTGTATTCAAGCTCAGATTTTCATTTTGTATTATGTTGAATCTTTACAAATTCAATAAAACTTAACCTACTTGGTAAGTTGCAAGAGGCAAAACCAAAGGTTTGGGAATTTGTGTTTGTAGCTAGGGTATTTGTCATGTGGAGAAATGTAAGGGAATCTGAGGTGAGCACTTAATTTATCCTTTGTCTGGAGACTTCAATAAATGTCCAAAGGACTGTTGTGATAATTGCTTCTTTCAAACATTAAAAGGTTCTATAAAGATTACAATAAAACTCAACCTATTATTGGAATGGAGTAGCTTGTCTTTGAAAGTGTCTTCTTTCTGAAGAAGGAAACATTGAAATATAATGGGTTTTAAATTTCTTCGTAAGCATAAAATTATGGACACTAAAAAAATAATTTACACCAAGACCTGATTTGGGTACCATATTCATACCAAAGAGTTAACAGAATTTATGTAACAAAATTTCCAATTAAGACATTCAAGATATAGTGAACAAAATTTTGAGTGTATCAAGGAGAAGTTAGAACCTAAGAGAGGAGAAAAACATATCTTCTGTATGGTATATGCCATAAAATGACTGATAACTCAAACAATTTGAAAAAAAATAATTGATTCAAACACTTCTGTCACAAAGGAAAGCATAATTTTCTAAGAATTCTATTTCAGGAAGGAATTTCAGGAAATTTTGTTATAGTAAGGAAGATATTCAGTTACTGGAGATTATTTTAGATTAGCTCAGGCAATTCATTTTTTGCATGCATGGGAGACTGTGGGTTATGAGGTAAACTACAACATGATCGGCTCAAATATTTGGTTTATGGGATGGGAATGGAAAGAAGCAATCATAATTCAGACTAGCAATAGCTGGATATTTTATTTATGAATTGTACTTCTAAATGTTTACTCAATAAAAAAAAAATATATATATTTTCTAAAGCAAATTAGGAACAAACTTTTCTTTTTGGTAATGTGACTGGCAAACCGAAAATGTACATTTTAAAATACTGTTTTCTCAGGAATGTCTTAAAGATAAAATTATTCATACTCCAAGAAGAAGAATCATTGTGTTTAATAGGTCTAAATTTAGCTAATATTTTGGAATATAACAAAGGAATATTATTCTTTGTCAGTAAAATACAATGAAAGAATGTACAACAATGTAGAGTACGGGACAGCAAAAGCATAGTACATAGAAAGGCAGTTTCTTTTTATTTTTAATGAATAGTCAGTGTGGGGGGAGATTCACAGTAAAATTGACTTCTCTCTTAAAAAATTCTGTATTCTCTGTTTCCAATCCTCTTTTCTATGTCTATTTTTGCCCACAATGTCATTGCACAACAATGATACTCTGCACTCCCTTGGGACTGGCTGCCACCTGTGTCTTGTTGCATATTCTTCATAGCCTTTCTGAAATATGTTCTCTTTTCTCTTGTGAAGGTAAAATCATATTTGTTGTCTTCACTCCATCAAAACTATAGGTATAATTTTTCAGCCTAAGTAAAGTATATCAATCAAGTTCTCTCAATATGAAGAAAAAGATTGTCACTTCACCTCTGATTGCCTGCTAAGGTGTTCATACTTGCCAGCATTCATTCATAGTCATTCAGAAGCAGAGTAAGATTCAAGTATGGAGAATTATTTCTATTTCTTTTCCTTGGTAGGTTATTGTTTTGAAGCCATACCTGGAGTTACATAAGTGTAGCTGACATGTTTTAGATTCACATTCTGCCTTGATCTGCATTACTGTGAAATGTAGAAATACCTCTTCAGAAACTGCCTGTATAGCATGAACACAGATTCTTCAACAAGATTAGGGCAAACCTAAATAAGACAAGATGGACTGAAAGAATCTGGGATTTTAAAGGGAGTTTATGAATTAAATTATTTACCTAATGGAGAAAAATAGAGAAGTCTACTTTTTATTTTCTTCCTCTTCTAGTATCATATGAATAAGGAATACAGTGCTTTCAATTTCATGCAAATGAAATCCCAGGTATTCAGCTGGTATAAATTTCTGCAGCTCCCTTGACTGTGAGTCTTTGCAGTAGCACCCTTTTTCTCTTAGGTGCTTTTCAACCATTTCAAAATGTTAGCAGCCATGGAGAAGATCTTGGTCTCAGGACAGAAGCAGAGCAAATGGGAATGATTCTGAATTGTGTCTGTATAAACTAAGGAAAGTCCCTGTGAAATTCGGGGATATTATGCTGATCTGCGCCATCCTGGTTCTGATGGATGTGGGATATCCTCCTCTGGGGTCTGATGGAGTAACCCGACAGCTTGGTCTCTGAAAATTATCACAAGGGCAGAGTGAGAGTTTGTAGAAGGGCAAATGGCACTTCCCCTGAACTTTGAGGAAAGCTGGATCAATTCTGTTTTCCCTAATCCAGATGTGTACTCCAACCATGTCACTATCTAGAGTGGCATGAGAGTGGACATGTGTCAGGCTGGTTGGCCAAGTCCTGATTTTCACATAGAAGAAACACTCCATTTTTAATTTCTACCAGTAGACCCTTAAGATAGAGCTTCCCATCACCTTGTTAGGATCCTAATTCCTGCCTGCTTAAGATGATATAAGTCACTTTCCAAAGTTGCCTACCGTTTTCATTTGCCTCAAAGGACAGCTGTGCAGTGTTACCGTTACCAACCCATTGAAGATTGCCAAACTTCTGTGGATTTCTGTTTTTTTCCTGGAACATAATGAGCTCTCCTGAGCAGCTAATTTAGCACCTGACAGGCTGCTTTTTTTTAATTGTTATTTCTTCCTTACCAGAAAGACTCTGCATGCTACAAGTCATTATGCCTTCAAGACAAAGATTTTGTTCTAATAGCACAAAATGTTTTAATATTAAGCTTTGTCTTGTCCTTGTTTAGAGTTGAGGAAAGTACTCAGCTATTTTTCCAAGGAACAAAAGAGGAAGGAGAAATGGGTGGGCTAAGATAATTAACTCTAGCTCAAAACATTTGAATATGTAAGGGCTGATAGAAGTCACATTTGACAAAAATAGGTACTTACATGCTGATTTATTCAGAGTTAGAGAACTGTCCATCAGATTGGCACTTTTTTTTTGTGTGGTAAAATAAAAAATAACACTATGAAAGGAAATTAAAGTGAAATTAGTTCGATAATAGACACTAAAATATTTTGCTTCTCTAAAAAAAAAGAAAGGCAACATATAGTGGAAGGTGTCCCTGCCCATGGCAGGGGGATTGGAACTAGATGATTTTTGAAGTCCCTTCTAACCCAAACCACTCTGTGCTTCTATGATTCAAACTGCACTAAGTTTTAGGTTCAGTTAAGTTTGACATTTCATAGGTCAGAAGTGAATTTTAGCTCAAATCAGCTGAAACACAGGAAAGATTTCCAAAGCACACAGTAACCCTAAACAGATTGTCTCTTCACCTCTGTTGCATGGACATCCTCTCATCCAGACACCAGAGCCACACCATCCTCTCATCTCATAGTCACTTGTTCTGGAGTTTGTTTGGTTTTTTCCTCCACTTGTTGGTTTGACGTTTTTTGCCCCACCATCACAATTTTCCTCTTTCTTTAAGGACATAAACACATGTGCAAATCTGTAGCCATCATATCAGTCACTGTACATCAAGTATTCCTCACTTAATATGGGGAAAACATGGGATTTCAACAGCAGAGGTGAACAGAACAAAAATCTGGTTAACCTAAAGATGGCATCAAGTTGTTTTAATGTTTCTGTCAGGAGTGCTTTGCTGTATATGAGAGAACAGAGCTCCAGGATAACTTCAAGCACTCACACTTGGGGTCAGCATTTTTATTCTAGCAGTTGAATTGATCTCCTGACTGACACTGATCGATTCTACTCTACTGATCTTTCCACTTTTTTTTTTTTTTTTTCCTATGGAGCTGATTTACAAGACAAAACAACTTTATACTGTCAGTTTGTTTGTTTGTCTTTCCCATTTTCACTGGAATTTCCCTATTCATTGAGCATTAAAAAAGCACCTGGAGGTACAAGGCAAGAAAATGAATTTATATAGATTTTCATGAAAAAAAACAAAACATATCAATAGATTTTTTTTTTACCTGAAACTTGGACTAATGTTGTTCTCAAGGATAAGGAAATAACTAAAATGACTAGAGTTACTCAGATAAACATGGGGAAGTCTGATGAGTCATCCAATCTCTGCATCCAGGCTACATTGGTTTAATGTGTCTTCCTTCCCTAGTAAATGAGCATAAAATCTAATGCCTGTGATGCCATAGCACGGTGACACTTTGTTCCTCTTCAGCACTGTACTGAGAGCAGTGCAGTCTCTCTGTTGTTTAAAGGGAATGCATTTCAAAAGGTTGTTGATTGGTGTACATCAACCTGTCAATGTGCGTGGTTTACAATTGGAGTTTGCTGTGTTTAAATGTCATCTGCATTCTGTAACTGAATGAATGCCTGCACACACACAAAGAAAAGGGAGTATTCAGTATACATGCCAAGACCTTCTGTTATTGAGGGTTTTTTTCACTGCCTGTGAATTATTGACATCTGGGGACTCATTCTGCAGGTGATAACTTCACATTCACAAAACATTTAAGTGCAATCTCCCAACAACATATTTATTCTTTCCTTCCTTTCCAAATACGAGACAAAGTACTTTCTAAGATTTCTCTGGAGTAAAGCAGTTTTTAATAGTACTGATTGTATTCAATGTTCTAGCAGCAGTTAACTTCCCTCAACAGTCACGTCTCTACATACAGTCACATACAAATCAAGATAATTGTTTTCTTGCAGTTTATCACAGAAATAAGTTGAAAAACAAGATAGTGGAGAAAAAGTTGATAGATTTTTAGAAGCTCTGCCATCTGGTCTGTTATAAAATGAATGTAATTATCTGGAAAATATGTGTCTATAAGCAAAATGTATGCATATATGAATAGATGCATTCAGAACTGAAGTCTACTTATAAGCAACTGTGGCCAGTGCATACTAATTATTCAGTTTTACGACATGTGGAAGTGTATACCATGATAGCAATTGCAACAACAACCAGAAAAGCTCTCTTCTATTTCTTACTATCTTTGTTGTCAGTTTTTAAATTGATAGACAATTTTCGTAATATCACGGGGTACAGAGTTCAGTTAGGAACAGGTGAAGAGCCAACCTACTAGATAATAAGCATAACAGATAGCCTACTTTACAAAAGAAAATTGAAAGGTTTTGGAAGAGCAAACCTCGGAAGAAACAGAACTGTTCTCTGTGAACATTATAAGGAGTAGATGCTGGAGAATTAATATTTAAGCAAAAAGTAACGCTGGCACCAGAACTGACAAGTAGTTGAGTAGGTATTAAATCAGCAGAGGATACCTATCCTAGAGAACAGTAAGCTTCTGGAACAGTTTTCTAAAAAGAGCAGTGGAGACAAAAATATAACTTGTTTTAAACTGAAGCTTGATGCATTTATGGGAAGGATAATATGACAGTTTCCTTTTATAGCAAGAGTTTGGAGCTGATGACTTAGCAAATCCCTTCCACTCTTCTCTTGTTTGTCATGATATTTTTATGCTGTAATTTTCAACACTTTACAGATTGCCATCTGAACCACTTCATAAATCTGCCTTTACTGCAAGTGAATTGATTTTTGCCACTCTAGCAAAGTAAACCTGATAATCCAGATTTTATTTTACAAAAAACCTTTGGAAAATGTATTGTAACTGTTAGTTTTACTGGTTTTCTTTCTTTTCAAAAATGAAAAACAGACTGCTAATCATTTATTTTTAGTGTATTAGATGTCTACATCAATTACACTCAATTGAATGTGTAGCCTTGGGAATTAATCTGACAATCATACTATACTTTACAGCCATTTCCTAGGTAACTAAAAGAGCCACACTAAAATATCCATGCAACATTGTCATTACTTTTTGTAATGGTAGGCAGATGTGAAATGCATTAATGAGCTTTGGGAGAGCAAAAGAACAAGGGAGACTGGAATGTTTCTATTGGGAACCATGAAAAGTGAAAGGGATAGAGACCAATCTGGGGAAAAAAAACAGTAACTATGAAAAACAATCAGTCAAAACTTGAACGTTTTTTTGAATTCACTTTGATTTGCACGAGAAAGAACTCATAGCAAAAGTTGTTATCTTATTTATTTAACGTGTTAGTACATTCAAATCATGCTTTACATGGAGAGTTGGGTCTCATCTGAAGAGAAAACATTTTTAATTTAGATATGACAGAACCCGCCAGTCAGAAACTTAGTGTAAGACAAAGGCCAAGAACTACAGTGGAAAGAGTACAGAGTGACTCAGAGCACATTTTGTTGATTTACCATGCTTTTGCTCTTGAAAACTTTGTGTGTTTATCCATACATTCTATTGATTTGTTTCTTTTTGGAAATATGGAAAAAATTGGACTTGCAGGTTATTTGGAGAAAGTCAGTGATACTCAGGGCAGTTGGCAGATTAGGTCAACCCCAGTGATATCTATTTACAATTCATGTGATTTTGATTATCCTAATTCATGTGCATCATCAGATTATTTGATTTAATAAATCATGGGTTTAAAAGTTTACTATTGTTTGTTTTGTTTTGTTTTGTTTTTCATCAGAGCAGCCTCTCTGTTTCCAAATGGCATTTACTTACCTATTGCCTTCACTTTGTTTTCTAAGTTTCAGTGCTATGCACGAGGAGTGCTTTCATTTTAATGTGTGTGTGTCTTTTGTTTTCTGTGGTTTGTTAGTGTGTCACTTGTCTATTCAGTTTTGACTGCAGTGAATTTTCGTTAAGAGTTTCATTTTGGTGTCAATGCCACGTGTGCAATTGATTTTAGGAATCTTTTCTACTTTTGATAATATTCACTTACTATTTATCTTGAAAGTTTTCTGTGTGTTCTAACATACTTTCTACATGTATTCAGCAGAAAGTAGAAAAAGAGAGGAGGAATTCTGAGACAGCATCAGAATTTGTTTTCACAGGCAGATAGAATGGTTTGTATATCAGTGTTTACAAATACAGAAAAATAAAGGGTATTATTGTACGGAAACAGATACAAAATAGCTTGAATGACAGATATATGTAGCAATACATGAGTATGTTCATATACACTTCCATAAATACATACTTACATACATGTGTTTGTATTGCTTCTAGGTAAAATCACTATTGATGACATAATCTTCAATGCCTGTTACACGCATGTGTCTTCCTTTTTTGGCTTCCATACAAAGTATAAAAATTTTTGTCTCTTTTTACCTATGAAAAGGGCTTTTTTCCCATGAAAAATTAGGTGATAATTCCAGTACTCCATAAATGGTCAGTCTCTCAGTTTTGTTCCTCTACTTGAAGAATCCTGTTGGGATGACAAGTAATTTTCCAGACCTCCAACAGCAAGAGAAGAGAGGGATGGCCTAGTTTCTAGGGGGACAGAAGGAACAGGGTGAATGCAGCTTCACTATTTTGCCAAGCTGGAGCAATTTCAGGGCATGGGAGTTGGGGATATCTGGGACAGAAGCAGGGCATCACTTGTTCTAGTTGGCCTCCTACTGTTTGGTAGCAAAGAAGCCCAGCGGTTAGAAGAAATTTCTGTGTATCTGCTAGTCAAGAGGCCTTTTGTGTTCTGGAGTTTGCTATTACAGCTATTTGGGCTGGCAGCTTTTTATTGTTGGCAGCAATAAGATGCAGATATTCACGGTGGATGTTAGCACTGATGATCATGGTCCATTTTGCTTCTGTATACGTGCTGAAACTCCAAGTGAATTATAGAAAAATAGCACATATTATGTTTAAAGAGCAGTTTATATAAATTTTTTATTGATATCTATTTTTTTATTTATTTTTA
>NW_009631773.1:0-1585 GCF_000690535.1 Cariama cristata
AGCACTGTGAGCTGCCGCAGCACGGCATGTGGTCCCATGGTCATCATCTGGAAGAGCAATATTGATCTTATATATTCTATTATCTATTATTAGTAGTATTAGTTTTAATATTATTTATCCTCTTTTCACTGTTATTGTTTTATTAAAGTTTGTTTTAAGTTCCAACCTGTCAATCTCTCCCTTTTCTCCTCTCCTTCCCCCTCTGGGAAGGGATGGGGTTAACAGAGAGCATCTGCCACCCACTTTAAGCTGCAACCCAGCCTTAAATGGTCACGGTGGCACTCCCACTATCATACTTGAGAAACTTCATGCTTAATACCCTTCATTTTTTTTGTACTCAGCATGTTTTTAGGGTATAGGTCAGTATTACTCCATTTCACTAAGACAAAATGACTGTTCAAAAAGTGCATATATTAAAGATCTGTCTGTGTAGTGTAACACATTGTCATTTTGAGCTGCTATGCTCTCTGAACCTAGAGGGGCACAGTCCTGAATTCTGTTGTGCAATCTTCTCCATAAAATTGTCAGCTTGAGTTAATATCATAATAAAGGAATAAATATGAGTCCTATGCTTATCTGAAGAAACACAGTTATTCTCGTTGCTGCAACATCTCAGACCAGTTCCTGCGACAGCAAAGCCAGTGTGGAAATTCCCGTTAATTTCACTAGATGCAAGATTAGTGCTTTATCATGTTTAGTTGAATGAAGTGTAGTGGTACATTATCACACCAATTTCTAATGAGAGCAAAAATTAATTAAACAAATGCAGCAGAAGATCATGTCTGACTCCACAGACAGGAAGTACATTTAACCTATTTTGGCAGAATCCACATCTGTGAATAATATAAAAGACACTGGATATACTCAGAAAATTATGTTTGTTTTTTTAAACAACTACATCTCCAGCCAATTGGATGCGAGTGTCAGTCTCATATTTTATGTATTTCAGGTACTGACAATCTACTAGTACCCACTCATTCTAAAAAATTGAAAATATAGACTGAAGCAATTTTCGTCTGCATGCTAAAATTTGCTTAACATAGACATGGCAGCAAAGAATAAGAACATCAGAACAGGCATGTCACAATTCTATGTCTCTTCAGAAACACTAGTCTCAATAAACGCTTAGCTTTCTTGTTCTTGTTATTAACTCCATTGAGATTCATCCCACAGAGGAGATGTTATTAATTTTCAAGTAATTTTCTTTCTTTTTTATGTGCAACAAAAGGCTGAGTGCTGTGCTGGACACATGCAAGCAGAGAATTTTAATATAAGTATTGAGTGAAAAGTGAGTTTTCTGATCTTCTTGGCAGAACAGGAAAATTCTTGTGGTATGCATTTTTTGTATCAAACTTGAAAAGGAAAATGTAACAGTGATTCCGAAGACAGTCTATGTGACTGTGACAAATACTGTCATATTATGTCAAAAGTCAATTAAGATCACAGAATCACACAATCAGTTTGGATGGAAGAGACCTCTGGGATCATCGAGTTCAACCCTTGCCTTAACACCACCATGTCAACTAGATCATGGCACTAAGTGGAAGGTGACACCATCAGGGATGGTGACTCTACCACCTCCCTC
>NW_009631774.1:0-7694 GCF_000690535.1 Cariama cristata
CTTTTCCAACCTAAACGGTTCTATGATTCCATGATTTCAAAACTTCAGCACACTGACTCTCTAGCTATGTCTGTGGATGCCGTTCAGCACTTTTGCAATTGCTCTACAACCTGTTCCTGTACACGAAGGGTACGGTGATACTGGAGCAGGGTATTGCCCAAGGCATGGGCCCTCCCACCGCCCAGCAGTCCATGCTCCCAGGGCCAGCCGTGCGATGTTGCCCTTTGAAGCAGCATCAACTCAACCATTTGTCAGATGACACTGTGAATCAGCTCAGGGAACTGATTTGGTTGAAAAATAAGCCAGTAAAACAGCGTGCTACAGGGAGCTGTGCCTGCAAAAGCAGAGGAGGCTGCGACGAGGAAGGCGATGTGGAGAAACCTGGGAAGGCACAAAGCCAGCGATAGCACACCGATCCGCTGGTTAAAACGTGCAAACAGCGTTCTTCTTCTTTCTCTTCCTTCACGTAGGGTAAGCAGGGTGTGGGCTGGCAGCACGCACCTCCTCAGCCCGCCTCATGCCCTCGGCGGCCACGGAGCATCGGCCGACCACCTGCACCAACGTGCCATCTCGCCCCTGTTGCCTGCCCGGCCTTCCTCCACCCAGCCTGGGCTTGCGTGCTCCTCCGTGAGCCGGCGTGACCCCAGCAAAGGCTGCGCTTGGTTTTCTGCCTCTTTAATGAGCAGCTCCCAGAAAGGGGCTGGCAAAGGCCAGGGCGGGCTCGGTGGTGGCAGTGGGGAGATGGGGTGCTCTGGTGATGAAGGAGGAGAGATGGGGCAGCGGGGATGACTTCGCTTGGCTCAGCAGGCAAGGAAAGCACCGTGGAGGCATGAGGTAGCCCGCTTCAAAAGCTGCTGCACCTGGAGGCTCTTGGTTTGCCAAGAGAGGGGGGTATCGGTGGAGTCGCATCCTTGCTGGCTGAGGACTTCTGGACCTGGGTGAGAAAGCATCCTCCATTTGATAGCGTGGAAGAAAAGCCCTGAAAATAACAGGGACTCCAGCGCTCAGGACGTCTTTTCAATTACGCTGTCATCCCCCAGCGTGCCTGATCTGTCTTGATAGATTTCAACACTTCTTTTCCCTGCAAATGACTCCTCTGTCCGTTCCAACCGTACCTTTGCAGAGTTTCTAGAGGGAAAGTGACACTCCAGACGAGCCGCTCTGCACTCCCTTCATAAATGCCAGTGCCAGGTTGAGAGTTTACACTGCATTTTTGAAGCAAGGGACTGAAAAAGTTACTTTTCTTCCTCTTCTATCAGTGTTTTAGCCCAGGGCTTCCAATTTCAGCGTGTTTCTTAGCTCAAGACAGACGACAAGGTAAAAACTGGCGCCGAAGAGCAGCATTTCAGGATGGAAGTGGCATGCAGTCTTGTGATATAAAACAGCTGACTCATAGCAGAGGGAAAATAATGGGAATTGTTACAGCTCATTTCACGCGGCCGTTGTAGTGGAGGGAGAAGAAGGTTCTCATCACATTCAAGCTACAGAGCAGCATAAGCAGATTTACCTCTCTAAGGCACCCAAAAAGCCGTCCCGTTAGGGGTGAGCAGCCCCCCACTTCCTTACCGACACCGTGTCCAGTGGAACAACTTTAAACTATGGACAACGAAAGTACCTGCCACCGGGTCCCAGGCAATTTTGAATTTACCAGAGCAAGAACCCTACCGCACAAAACACCTTCCGTTTGTTTTTTGGGCTCTACATTTTCTAAATAAGCCTGAAGAACCCATGCAGTCCATTTCAGAGACTTTTGGAAGGATTAATCCTCCTCAAAGGCTGAGAAATCATAAATAGCAGCATGAGTGCATAGCACACAGCTGTAAATGCTCTCAGGCATAAACCGATTACACTTTGCAGTCAAATTCAGTATTGCCACATTTTGTAGTTGAAGAAACAAGCACAGATAGATTACTGGTAATGGATTTGCATATGGTCATCCCCAAAAAATCCCATAACACAGCTAGAAAGAGAGTTCATAGTCAAAGACAGCTTTGCAGCCTTGCTCCGATGAGCCACAGGCCGATGAAAGGCAGCGCAACCGCGACAGGAGGTGACAGTGAAAGCCCCGAGTGTGTCCTCAGCCTCCTGGCAGGCTGACGAAGGTCAGTAGTCACAAAATGAGTGACTTTATTACTTTGAAGGAGCTTTAGCCTGAAAGTCCAGTGCTGGGCTCCCCAGTAGAAGAGATGTACTGGAGAGAGTCTAGGGAAGGGCCACAAAGGTGATTCAGGGATTGGAGCATCTCTCCTACGAGGAGAGGCTGAGAGAGCTGGGACTGTCCAGCCTGGAGCAGAGAAGGCTCAGGGGGATCCGTGTGTATAAATCCTAGAATCATTTAAGTTGGAAAAGACCCTTAAGATCATTGAGTCCAACTGTTAACCTAACCCTGCCCAGTCCACCACAATACCTGATGAGGGAGTAAAGAAGAGAGAGCCAGGCTGTCAGTGGTGCCCAGTGACAGGATGATGGGAGGCGATGAGCACAAACTGAAATGAGGGAAATTTCATTTAATGTAAGAAAACACTTTTCTTCTGTAATGACGTTTGACTTCTGGAAGACGATGCCCAGAGAGGCTGTGGAGTCTCCATCCCTGGAGATATTCACAACCCAACTGGACATGGCCCTGAGCACCCTGCTCTGGGCAGGGGTTGGCCCAGGTGACTTCCCGAGGTGCCGTCCTGCCTCAGTCGGTCCCTGATGGTGCAGGCGTGTGGGTGCATGCGAGAGAGCGACAGTGAACGTGAAGGCTGCTTGGAGGCCTACAGTCCGTGCATGCTACTCATTTCCAAGTTATAATTTAGTCCCTGTTTGCTGGGCGAGCCTCAAGCCTGGCTTGGGAATAATGACTCTGCCAGAGTATCATGAATTTGCCTTCCCTGCAAGTGTAAGCAAAGATGTTAGCGTGATAAGTGTTTCTGGATAGATCTGATCTTGCATCTGAATATGATGCAAGAAGGGAATATGTTTGTTTTTTTCCTGTTTTAGTTCAAAATTTTGAATAGTGTCTTAAAACCAGCAATAAGGCACTGTAGAGAACAGAGCACGTGCAGCGAAGTTTGCACAATGAAATGTTCTGGTTTGCCATGCCAGAGGTAAAGTTTGCAGTGCCGCATAGTTTGTCCCCTTGTGGTATAGTTGTGATGAGACAGTCTTTGCTCAGACAAGCACATATGGTTTTTTTCTATGCTTTCCTCCTCCTCCCCCTCATTCCCATGATAGATGGGACTCACTGTACGAGCAACCAGAGATATGGTCTTTTAATGTTCTTCAGCATTTGACTGGTCTGTGTGTTCAGGTACTGAGAAACAACACGGATTACTTGGGGGCCCATAGACTTAGGAGAGTCTAATTGGCACAGCAAATTACTTATCGTGTCCTCCTGGATTATGGGGGGCTCACTCAGCTCCCTGTCCTTAACATCTGGCTCTGGGGGTTGGATGTCCTGAGGACAACTGGTCTTGGTATTGAAGACCGAGACAAAGAATTGAATTGAGTTGGTGGTCACGATCCCCCCTGCTGCCTTTACCTTTCCCCCAGTTACTGCTGATTTCTGCTGACTTTACACTTACGTGGCAACTTTCCAGCCTAGTGATCTTCTGGGGTAGGATGTTCCTCTTTATCAGCCTTCAGTTGCACTTCAAGGATCTTAGTAGTTAGCAAGCACGCTAATTTACAGATTTACAAGCTCATACAATAGCACATTTGAGAGTCTAATTTTTGGCTTATCAGTTCCCCCCCTCATCACATTCTGCGTTCCTTAGGTCAAGCTGCTCTTTTTGTCTGAGAAATTGGTTTCTCTCCTCCACTCATCCATTTGTTTCTCATCTACCTCACTTGCAGCCGCCTCAGCTTTGCAGGGCGACTGCTCACCTCAGCTGGTCTCTGACTCGCCCTCTTTCAACATGAGCCAGGTTAATTTTGACTTTATTTAACACCATGATTTATGGTTGTTGTTGTTTCTGTTGTGGGATGGCTATGAATGGGATGGGAACAGATGTCCCTCACCCACCCCATTGGTGGCCAAAGGCCTGCGTGGGCAGAAGGTCCCTTTGCCTCACCAGACCCAGCCCAAGGTAGACCTGACCTCCATAGCCACCAAAACCCCAAAGCACACCTTGTTTGGGCTTAGGCCGGACTCAGCCTGGCATAGCCAGTCCTGCCCGCCATGCTCAAAGTGGTAACTTTGATTTAATGATGCTATGATTAACCTCAGAGGCGGCAGTCGCGGCACAAGGGGTTCCTCAGAGGTGCGTAGGTTGGTCAGCTTTGGGTGCAGACTCACAGGGGCAGGAGAAGGCGTCCTTCCAGCAAAGGCTTGGCATCAGCCGTGGTTCCATGTCCTCATGCCAATGCACAGGAGCTCATCAGAGCTACGGCTACCGGCATTTGGCGGTAAGAAAGGATGGCCTCTGAAGCAGACATCCCGTGTTGAGGAGCATACAGCGACAGGGTGACGTTGAGCAGCCAAACTAGGGACTGACGCAACGTGTTACGATCAGATGAGTCTGAAAACTGAAATGCTAGACAATGCTATTTTCCCTGCTTATATCAGCTATGTAAAACGTATATATATATTTTTTTTAAGAGATACGCAGCTACAAAACAAGTTTTTTAAAAAGGTTAGTCTTGCCCCAGTCACATCTTGAAAAAGGTCTGTGATCAGCAAACGAAACTGAAATGTTGACGAAGCCCTATAGAAAATGGCAGTGTGTGCTGAAGAACTGATGCAGCGAAGTCGAAGGTTAACGTAAATAATATAAATGGTGATGAAGCTGTGTGCTTTTAGCAGGGCGAAAAGCTGCATTTCACATTTAGCTATGCAGTGTCTAGGATCTGCCTCTCCAATAACGACGTGAAGAACATCAAAGCTGAACTGGCAAAGCCTTGAGCTGACCTTCAGTGTGCAGTAACACATCCCCACGGTGGCTTCCTTAGCAGGGCCTGCTCACGTCTTGTGGGAGATGATGCTGAACCAGTCGCCTCACTGTCACTGCTGGAGCTGTTTTGAAGTGCCTTGGCCAGATAAAACAATCAATATACTTGTGATTGAGATTCGCAGACATATAGGTCTTTTATTTACACATAAATGCTATTACTGAGTATAAATTACCTGCTTTTAGAAGAATATTTTTGTCATCTGATTTTTTTCCTGTATGGAAAAACCTCATCTGTTAAATGATGTGCAGTGTAAGAAAATGAGGACAGAACTAGAGCTAGCAAAGAGATTACATTAACCATGATGCAGCACCGAACAGTAAAATGTCGAAACTAAACATTAGGCACTTAGTTTTGATCAATGCAATTAACTAGCAGATTTGTTGTGGTTGTATAGGACAGAGCAGAAACAAGCAAATGGATGGAAGCATCTGGCTACTAGTTATATTTTTTCTGGCACTGAAGGACACCATCGCGTTACTGGCAGCAATAGCTGGTCTGCTTTTCCAGTTGGATCAATGTCTTTGACTCCTATGCCAAAGCTCAAATTCTTCTGTAAGTGCCATGTTATTGTAACAAGTACAAAACTAAGTGCAAGCCAACGACTTTGGCCATTTGTCACATAGAAAGAAAACAAATGCAATTGTTCATGAGCAACAGGGCGGGTTTGCCTCTGCGGCCGAGCCAAGCGCTCCAGCCAGCTCTGCTGGTCACTCTCACCCCTAAGAACAATGTGCCCAGGGCATGGGTGGTTCTTCACCCCAAGCCCTTGCCCTGGCAAGCCCAAGGATGGTGCTGTGAGGCAGCACAACGTCAATGCCACCGTCAGCCCCTCTCTGCCGGGCAGAGGCTGGAGGGAGGCAGTCATAGAATCATCGTAGCATGGTTTGGTTGGAAGGGACCTTAAAGACCACCTCATTCCAACCCCCCTGCCATGGGCAGGGACACCTCCCACCAGACCAGGTTGCTCACAGCCCCATCCAACCTGGTCTTCAACACTCCCAGGGACGGGCCATCCACAGCTTCTCTGGGCAACCTCTGCCACTGCCTCACCACCCTCACGGTGAAGAATTTCTTCCTAATATCTCATCTAAATCTTCCCTCTTCCAGTTTAAAGCCATTGCCCCTTGCCCTATCACTCCAGGCCCCTGTACAAAGTCCCTCCCCAGCTTTCCTGTCAGCCCCTCTAGGTACTGGAAGGCTGCTCTAAGATCTCCCCAGAGCCTTCTCTTCTCCAGGCTGAACAACCCCAACTCTCTCAGCCTGTCCTCACAGCAGAGGTGCTCCAGCCCTCGGATCATCTTCGTGGCCTCCTCTGGACTCGCTCCAACAGGTCCATGTCCTTCTTGTGCTGAGGACCCCAGAGCTGAAGGCAGTACTGTAGGGGGGGTCTCAGCAGAGCAGAGGAGAGGGGCAGAATCCCCTCCCTCGATCTGCTGGTCACACTGCTTGGGATGCAGCCCAGGATACGGTTGACTTTCTCAGCTGCCAACACATGAGCTTCTCGTCAACCAACACTCCCAAGTCCTTCTGGGGATGCTCTCAATCCATTCTCCACCAAACCTGTATTTGTGCTTGCGATTGCCCCAACCCAGGTGCAGGACCTTGCACTTGGCCTTGTTGAACTTCATGAGGTTCACACGGCCCCACCTCTCCAGCCTGTCCAGGTCCCTCTGGATGGCATCCCTTCCCTCCAGTGTGTTGATCACACCACACAGCCTGGTGTCATTGGCAAACTTGCTGAGGGTGCACTCCATCCCACTGTCCATGTCGCTGACAAAGACGTTAAACAGTGCTGGTCCCAGTCGTGACCCAATACAGTCCCATGCCTGTTGCTCAGCAACCCAACTCTTGGAGTCCAGATGGAGCTATCATCTCAAGTGAGGCAGAGTGGCAGCTTAATTTAGGAAGGGTGGGGGCTGGAAAAGATGGGACTTCCTCCCACTCCTCCTTGTCTCACTTGTCTCAGGGTGAAGTGTCAGTGGAGCCAAGGACAAACGCAGCTGATGTTGGCAGGGGCTCCCTGAAGGCCAGCTTGTGCCTCTTGGAGATATGTGCTGACTACCTCCGCTGAGGTTATGATCACGTGTTAGTTACTGTAGTGAGAAATCTTATTAATATCATTTTTTAAAAAAAGCTAAGCAAAAGAAAAAAAAAGACCTTGCCTTTTCACAGAATCACAGAATCACAGACTGGTTGGGGTTGGCAGGGACCTCTGGAGATCGTCCAGTCCAACCTCCCTGCCAAAGCAGGGTCACCTACAGCAGTTGCACAGGATCGTGTCCAGGTGGGTTTTGAGTATCTCCGGAGGAGGAGCCCCCGCAACCTCTCTGGGCAGCCTGTGCCAGTGCTCAGCCACCCTCACAGTACAGAAGTTCTTCCTCATGTTCAGGTGGAACGTTCCGAGTTTCAGTTCGTGCCCGTTGCCCCTTTCCTTTGCCTGACAATATGTAGCACCACAGTGCCTTTGGAACTGAATCTCCTTTCCTTCCCAAGAGTTGATTATGCAAAGATAATACAGTTTTTGATAACCAAACAGTTTGGATGGAACGGTTGTAAGGTAATGCTTCGTAAGTACATACAGTAATAAAAATAAGTGCTCATTTGCTGGTGGGAAAAAAATACAGGGGATGATTTCGGGCTAGTGGAGACCAGTTTGACCTGCCTGCTGGTTAGTGGTGCAGGTGAGGGCATCTTTCCCACAACTGGATTCAGCACTTTTAAAGCTTTTTTAATTATTATTATTCCCCCCCCCCCCC
>NW_009631774.1:7708-35894 GCF_000690535.1 Cariama cristata
GGGCTGTTAACTTGGCAGTCGGTGTGCCCCAACTAACCTGCCTGGAAAGAGAGGTACGTCAGGTCAGACACGTCCTGCTGTGTCAGAGGACCGTCCCGCTTAGCCCGCTTAGCAAGAGGAGAGGCTGGTTAGCAAGTTCACGGGAGCTTGGCTTCCCACAGCCATCCGCTCCCCTCCCACCAACCCAGCATCCATGGTACAGCCCTGCACGTCGCCTTCTGCTGCACATCGTTAGCAGCAGTTAATTATTAAAAGATTGTTACAAATGGTCTTGCGTTTGGGGTGATGGAGCTTTTGGACAAAGAATATGGTGTGGTTTGTTCTGAATGGCAGCTGTATCAGCATTATGGAGGATGCTGTTGCTTATCGAACTCTTTGAAGCCGATAGCGTGTTGAGAGAGGAGAAATACTGCCTCTTCCAAAGTTAATGGCACGTTCACACAGTATTATTCCTTCACCTGTCTCCACACTGAAAGACCATCTATCCTTAAATAAATTCACCTGTACAAAAGCCTCCTTCAAGATTAACCACACAAAGAACTTAAAGCGATGGCACTTCAAACAAACCTCTAGTTTAGACAGGAGCACAGCTATTTTTTCAAAAGTGCAGCCTACATAAACATGGATCCAGGATCACTTTGTAAAACCATCTTGGGAAAGAAGGCCTTTATTATTTATTTCAATGCACAGCCCTAAACAGAATAATTTGCAGTCTATGATCTTTTCATTTGGAAGTCTGGCTGCCTTGGATTTTGAATTCTAATTAATATATCCACTGGAAGCCACAAACTGCTACCTCTCCTCCCCCAACCCCCTTAACATGACTTCCCACAGTATTTTTTAGCTTCCGTAGATTAGCAAAAATCATTGAAAAAATGAAAACCATGAAACTATTTTTCGATAATGTCATCTTTCTTTAGGCGGATTAAAGAAGTCTTATCATTTAAAGCTGGCATTTGGCTTCAGAGAGTACTTATTTTTTCTGCTCTGTCAGAAAGAAAAGATATTTTAAAGAGGAATTACTGGAACTGTTCTGCTCAAGAACCTGTACCAAACTGGTGTAATTAAAAAAAAAAAGAAGTTAGGCTACCCTTGGTTAATAAACCCAATCTTTAGCCATGTTTCTTCACTTATGGGATGCAATGATGCATGCTCGGTAACACGCACTGCTATACATACTTTATATGTGGGTGCTATATACAGAGGTGGTGTGTATCTTTACCAGAAGTCAATGAAGGCAGCTATGTGCTTGAGTGACCACAGAACCAACGCCTGGACTCACAGGTATTCAAAATACGCAGAAAAGCACAATAAATGTTTAGATGCCTTCACATAAGCAGCAGAAAAATGTCTTAGTCAAGTCTTCATTTTAGATACATATGAATGTATATCTCATCAATTTTATGAATATAGCCACATAGATGCACCACACAACTTAGCCTGCAAGGGCTAGCTCTATCCAATAACCCATTTCTGCCTAATCTCTCAGCATCGCAATCTGCTTTTGAAATAAGGATGAAGATGATGATGAAGACCCTGAAGTTCTTGTAATAGAGCATACAAGCAGCTCCAGGACCAGTCGTGGTAGGCCTTTTATTACTGCTGAGGATTTTACTGAGAGGCATCTTGATCTCAAGTCAATATAGTACCTTAGAAAATAAGGTTCGAACTGAACTCGCATTAATTATTTTGTCGTCGTGAGTACAACTAAACGCTGCAATGACAGTGGGTTTTAAATGCTAGCCTAAATCACAGACCACACTTTAAAGAATTGGAAAAGGCACCGTTGGGTCATGTCAGATTTCAAGCCTGCTGGAAGTTATGATCGTACAAAAGAAGTATTCCAAAGGTTCTTGGTGGTTTTGCATCAGATTTATTAACCGCTCTAAACCTCGTTTCTTGTGTGCGACACCAGTAATTTTAAAAAGAAAAGCCTGCAGCTAAACGTACGTCCTGGTAAGCTGCTGTTTGGGTGCCGTTCCACACAGTTGGTCAAGTGCCCTTGTACAAGCTTAACGGTGACACTGCTGCAGCTCTCAAGTGAAACACCCCTAGTTCATTTAATGCCCCCCTCTGACGGCATTATGATCTATAGATCCGATGCGTTCTGAAAAGATGACATCACGGCGTTGTCCTGGTAACTCAGCAGGAGCTGCTCTGCCGCTACCTCAACCCACAGCAAGAAATCAATCAGAAACCCGGCGGGATGATCTCGGCTTGCGGGGACACCGCGGGATTGCCTTACCAGCCTTGGTGCGTCTCAAGGCGTCAACATAGTTGGAGCAGTGGAGGAGCGAAGGCCTTTCACCCACGCCCTCGTGACTCCTCCGTATTCCGAAGCACCCGGCAAAACTTTCCTTGTGGTTGGGGCATTCCCAAATGCAGGCACGCACCGCTCGCCCTCTGCCCATGCTTTGGCCTGACCCTCTCCTGCAGGCTTCCTTTCTTTCCTCGTAAGTCGAACACCTGTAGAGGGCTTCATAAAAATCTCCTCGAGCCACATCACCTTCTGAAGATTATTTTTTTAGCTTTCTATCAAATTTCTATCAGGTTTGGGCAAAATTAGCAGATTCCTGAGCTACTGAGGTAGAGTGAGAGAACAGGACAGAGGCACACAGAACTACGTGAAGTCTTTCCTTGTTAGGTGATTATTAAGAACCAGCCACATTTTTCATCAGTGCTCAGTAATATCTTCCCCAAAAGAACATATTTTGAACATTTTCTTTAGTATGTACGTAGGCTCTTTTTCACCTCCTGATCAGCTGCACTTAATTAAAAGGCCGCATGTTGCCTGACTTGATCTCCCCTCACGCTCTCCCGTTAGACAAAGAGTACGTATGAAGGAGTATTGCCTTTTTTTCGTCCCCCTTTTTAATAAAGAAAGAGTTGAAGCTTACCCATGTAACTTCAAAAGACGAGAAAGGCCAAACCAGCGTGTCTATTCATTCCCCGCTATTGCAAACAAAATACTAAGAATTTTTTTTCCTTTTCTTTTAGGTGTACCAGCAGCACATCTGGTGTATGTTTAACGACCACTTTCAATTTCACAGTCAGGATGCTTTTGTCTCCATTTGCGCACAACCAAAACTTTCTTAACTTTATAAGCGATCACCTTCACTGTAAATTTATGACCTGTACATAGCAGTCAGGTTTTTTTTTTCCTCCTGAAATACTTGCCCTGTAGGATTGATACCCAGATGTAGCATCAAGGACATTTGCTGCGTACTTATCTCAGGTTTAGCCAACACATAACAATATACCTGCCTCTGCCTACAGATTGTATTTACCATACAAACGAAGACATTTACCGCTTGAGTCACGGTGTGTGGCCATCCGTAGCCACGCACAGAAGCTCTGCAAACAAGGTACGTACAAGTACAAAGCAAGTATTTCTTGTTTCTCCCATGTACACATGGGGCTCAGCGGGGCTTACTGAGCTACGGGGCTGAGCACCAGCGTGTTGACAGCCCGGCAAGATGCTGGAAGAGCTGCTGAGGAGGCATCGGTGGGGATGGCTGGTGGGGATGGGGGAGCTGGGCATGAGAACAGAGCCGCAGACCTTGGGGACTGAACCGCACTCAGGCACCAAATTCATTGATGCCGTCAAAATCGATGACCTGACCGACTGCCAGCTGTGGGCATGACACCCTTCATTTCTTCCCAATTTCCTACCTCTTCATGCTCATGCTTTACTCTTGAGTCCTTGAGCTACCAATAAGTTGCTCTATCAACAATCCTACTTTAGCCTATAATTTTACCTCTTGTCTTTCTCACGGTGGCTGCACCGTTTCCAAAACCCAAGCAGGGTTTAGGCAGCTGTGGCCGGGACCCAGTGAAGGCCAGCAGCCAAATGGCGAGGGGGTGAGTGGGGAAGGTACCAGCAGGTTACCAAGAGTACAAGCTGAACTTCAGAGGGGCAGAGAAGAAATTTTCAGCTATTACAAGTACTGAGAAGTTAACTATGATTGTTGTTGTTGTGGTTCATGCTAACAGAAGAATGATGGCATTTCATAGAATCATAGAATCATTATGGTTGGAAGAGACCTCAAAGATCATCAAGTCCAACCGTATAGCCGATGCCACCATCCCCGCTAAACCCACTAAACCATGTCTCGAAGCGCCACAGCTAAACGTTTTTTGAACACCTCCAGGGATGATGACTCCACCACCTCCCTGGGGAGCCCGTTCCAGTCCCTAATGACTCTAACAGTGAAGAAGTTCTTCCTAATGTCCAGCCTGAACCTCCCCTGGTGCAACTTGAGACCGTTTTGTCTTGTCCTATCGCTAGTTACTGGGCAGAAGAGACCAAGGCTTTTCACGGCGACTGGGGAGTGGAGACTACAGCGAGCAGAGGAGGATGCTAGTGCAGCCAAGGGCCGGGAGGTGTCTGACGTGGGTACCTTCGGAAGGGCCTATGGAAAAGAATTAACTATGCAACTATACCTTCAACTGGCAAATTAACTTGTTCTCAGTAACTGAGGAAAACAGTCCTTTAAATAAACATTCAAGCAGATGGTAGATAAACAAGTGATTGCAAGACATTTCCTGCAGGTTTCAGGACTTTACGGCAATGGGAACTATATGGGCTACAAATTAAACGGAGGCGAAAACCTCAATAAAGTTCTGCCTTTAATTCCACCGTGGGATCCACCACTGACTTGTGTTACTATTACACTACCAAACAACAATCGTAATTTAGTAGCATCTTTGTTTTTTCCACCCTACTGCAGAATTTTATCAACCTTGAGAGCTACGGCCGCTGGCATCCCTGCTTCCCTTCATTCCAACGCACCATCTTAACAAAACATCCTTACAAAATCATGTTTTAAAAACTTGAAGCCAAGAGATGCTAACTTATTTATTCATTGAAAAACAGAAGTGGATAGAGGGCTGCTTCATACTGCATAATAAAAAAAGGACTTTTTAAAAAATATAATAGATTTACTTGCAGACTTTATGAATTTAAACTCTTTTGTTCTTTAGCCAGAAGCATCATGATTTTGAGATGTTTTAGAACCACAGCTATTGTGTCAAAGTTCTTAACATATGACCCAACTGACTTTAATAGCTTCAATGCTAGTCCTACAGACAGAGTTTCCTTAATGTTGTTTCAGTTATACATCGCTAATTTTATATCCAGTAAAAACCTGAAACAACATTTTACTGTTTCTTTAAAGCAAAAGTCCTGGGGAAAAAATTAATAAAGCAATCTGCTAATCTGAAAAAGAAATTAACAGATTGCTTTATCACCTTTCCCTCAAAATTAAATCTCAGTATTTAAATGTGTAAGTCAACCTAAATCTTATAAATGCAAAACAAATTTAACTGCCCATGCAATCTATTACGTATTTGCCACATGTAATTAGCATTTCCAGTTTTGACATAAACAGTTGCATTACCTAGAAAGTGTTATGTGGCAGAAATATTTCTAATTAAAAAATCCCAAACAAACAAAAAAATCAATTCCGTTCCTAGGGTTTGGTTAATTAAAAAGCAGCAACAAGCCCCAAGGCCCCTACCCACTCTCTGGAAACGGCTTGTCAGCACAGAGACCAGCGCACACATTATCGTTTGGGGGTGCCAGCAGAACACCCCTGCCCAACCCCAGATCCCGAGGTAGGAAAAAGGGGAGAGCAACATTACTATAATGCAGTTACCAAGCTGCTCCTAAAAAAGGAAGAATCTGCATGAAAATAATAACGCTTTTAAATGGATCTAACTCTGTGGTATGCTTTTTTATACTTGTACAGATCTCATTTTGATCAAGCAAGACTCCTCCTTGTGAATTTAATGACCGTCTCATCCAGCCTTCGACGCAGCTGTGTTCTCATTGTTGGGGTCTCCCGACACTGCAATACAAATAAAGTAACTAAAGGTTTCAGGAGTCAGTTTAGATTAATGTTTTTATTGGCAATATGTTCCGTTGTTCAAAAAAAGAATTCAGTTTCTGCCCTTTACCACTAGCAATCGAAAAAAACCCAAACCAAAACCAAAATCAGTAGCAATTCTGCCTATGTTTTCAGAGAGCATTTCATCAAGATCCTTCTGCTAGAGTTTGCCCGTTTCTGGCCAGTTGTTGTTACCATTTTAAAGAACCGATAGCTTATAACGCAAATGAAAACTGGTAAGCTTTAAGCTGTTAGACTCTCAAACTGGATTTCATTCAATAGGTGTTCATAGCCTCAAATACCACTTTTGCAAATGCAAGTCTCTCCCCCTCTGCCTTGTTACAGCTCGTTCACTACTTACTCAAAATACATGCATCTCATACCTGAATACCCAAAGAACCAGCATTTCATACACAGAGACAACTCAAATTTAATACGAGATTTACACCAGACAGATTTCCCAGTGAAAGTCAGGAAAGAAATCCCATGCATGTGATGGAACGAGCATTTTCTTATAGCCCATTATTTTAAATGAAGAACACAGCCATGTCTCACTCCTCAGGGCTACAGAGATGGGCAGCAGCAAGTCCAGTTCAGAGCTGCCAGACAGCCAGGGTATGTGCTGACCCCCCCCTGCATCTTCAGCCTAAGAAAAAAAAAAAGCTATATAGGTAAATTTTCTTTAAAGCACATATGCTAGGTGTTTGTTTTCTTTTCCCCTCGACTCACAATTGTATTGAGGGCAAAGGATAAAAAAAAAATTGTTTCTCCATGGCTTATGTCTCTCAAAAGCTGTATTGAGGGCAAAGGATAAAAAAAATCTGTTTCTCCATGGCTTATGTCTCTCAAAAGTTCTCCTTAATTATAATCCCTCCTAAAAACAAAACAACCTACCTCAACCTTGCCTGGATCAAAAACCTAACCTAACATAACAAAAATCAAATACTTTGAAACGTAGTAGGAGGGACTTAAAGTGTAAATGCTATGCCCTTATTTCCCACAAAAGCAAACAGCAAAGGTGTGAAGTATAACTTAATTCTCCTCACCATCCAGTGAAGTGAAATGAAGACCCATATCAGCCTGATCAGAGACCTGGGGAATTCTAGATCCAGCCTCACCCAGACCGCACAACCATCACTGTCAGGAGTAACAACAGCATTTCTCCTCTCACCTTACACTTGCCGTTAGTACTGTATTAATACGCTTTACAGACAGACTTGCATACGGAGATGAACCCATCTTCTGACAACTATAATTAGGGGTTAGCTAGTGCTGATATTTTTTCCCCTCCTGAACCACAAAATACCCAGACACAGGCAAATTCAAGTCCCCACTCATGCTTACTCTCAAGCTGTTCCAAACTCCTTTCAGGGCCCTTCCAGAAATGCATTCTGGAAAAACAACAGAATTAATCAACCTGTCCTATGCATTCCAGGTATCACGAATCAATAAACCTAGTCTGAACTTCAGCTTACTTCTCAGCTTGATTTTAAAATCAAATCTAAACCTTTCTTCATGCTAGTCATTCCTTCAGCTCAGCTATATAAATTACTCCCTGTTTTCACTTCAAGTGATAAAATCAGAAAGCACAAAGACTTCAGCTTCAGGAGGAGGAGAGTTTCTCCCCTCACCCTGACTTTTTCAGTGCAACTCAGCAACTTTCAGTTACACAAAAGCAGCTCCACAGTCTTTTTGGCAAAGATCAACTACAATTTCTCAGTATGGTAGAGTGATAGAAGTTTTAAAAAAGCAGAGACTTCTGTTTTATAACGTATCATTACTATTTGCGTTTCAAACACTTTGTCATAGTCTGATCCAACTAAAAAAAATCATAACAACGTAATATAGTATTACAAATTTATTTAGTTGTCAAAGTAATTTTTCAGCATTGAAAATTTCACACATATAAAACAACTTCAACTTTTATGTATTAAAACCAAAGCATGTTTTTTTTTTTAAAGGTAAAGGAAGTGCTGTGCTTTTTTTTTTTAAACATCTCTCATGAACCAAATTCTTCTGTTACAAAGTTGATAAAAATAAGTGATGCACCACCACATTTTCTTCTTTAACATGTGAAATTCATGTCTTTGGGAAACAAAGGTGTTTTGTTTTTGTTTTTTTTTTAAAATTGTATCATGAAAGATACAGACCTGGAAAAGGATAAACAATCATACACAAGGCATAAACATTACACAGAGTAATTCAGACATTTTTATAAAGAGCTCTGGAAAAGTACCTAAAATAGTGATATTTATTTAGTATAAAATTTCAGTAATAAAATATTGCTCATAATAAATAACAAAACATGAGTTTCATTAATACTGTTCTCCTCTTAAAGCTCTCTTGGATGTAACATGATCAAACCTGATCAAAACTCAAATTTTTATTTTTTCCTCTGTATGACGGAGGCAGGTTTACAGGCTTCAGGCCATTCTTTGTTAGAAACACTTTTATTATCAACAAAACACAGAATTCATTTCAAGGCTCATGCATAGTTATGGGCAAAAAAAAAAAATAATCCCTAAGTGTGAATAAACTTTATTACAGTAGATTTTAATACCCAAAATATTTGCCTTTTTGGTTAAAACCAAAATGGAATAAGAATTCTCATGTATTATGAATGCAAAGAGAAAGCTGCCCAAGTTTCCTCAAAAGCTTCTAAATATCTGTGCAGCTGTACTTAATGGTTATCAAAGCTGTTAGAGAAACTTAGCTCTATAAGGGGATAGAAGTTGTACCCCCTTTATATGGGAACATTTGATTTCATCCCTGCTCGTCCCATCTGCAGACACGGCAGTTTGGAGTAGTTCTTCAGCAGCTGCTCGATAGCAATATGACGGACGTTCAGCTCGGAGGCCAAAGAATCTTTTTCTTGGACTTGCTGAGTCAGCTCTTCAAACACATCTGCAAGAACATTATTAGGGTTAACACACTTGGGCCCTGTGCTTTCATGGAATCCAGAAGCAGTGCCGAACACTACTATGGAAGTGGCACGGACATTTAAGCAGGCTCATGCACAAGACCACCACTTTTTCTGGTTCCACTGCAGCTTGATATACGCATCATAAACTGAACAGGATCACCAGTTTACAGTTTTAGGTGACCTGAGCCAAGGTGGATCAGTTTATAACTCGAAATGAAGATGATTCCGATCGTATCAGAAATAACATGGCCAGGGCAGTGATCGTCCCTCTGTACTCGGCACTGGTGAGGCCGCACCTCGAGTGCTGTGTCCAGTTCTGGGCCCCTCACGACAAGAAAGCCCTTGAGGTGCTGGAGCGAGTCCAGAGAAGGGCAACGAAGGTGGGGAAGGGTCTGGAGCACAAGTCTGATGGGGAGCAGCTGAGGGAGCTGGGGGGGTTTGGTCTGGAGAAGAGGAGGCTGAGGGGAGACCTGATCGCTCTCTACAACAATCTGAAAAGAGGGTGTAGCCAGGTGGGGGTTAGTCTCTTCTCCCAAGTAAGAAGTGATAGGATGGGAGGAAATGGCCTCAAGTTGCACCAGGGGAGGTTTAGATTGGATATTAGGAAAAATTTCTTCCCTGAAAGGGTTGTCAAGCACTGGAACAGGCTGTCCTGAGAAGTGATGGAGTCACCATCCCTGGAAGTATTTAAAAGACGTGTAGATGTGGCACTTGGGGACATGGTTTAGCAGTGGACTTGGTAGCGCTAGGTTAACGGTTGGACTCAATCTCAAAAGTCTTCTCCAACCTAAACAATTCTATGATTCCAGTCAAAAAACTTCAGGAAAATACTGTGTTCTTCAAATGCCGGTTTGCAACACCCAAAGAAGTTACGTAACAGAAGCACCTAGAAGTTTCGTGTTTTACATGGAAACGTGAATACAGAGATTTCAGTTCAAAACTTAACTGATAGGAAAGCCATCACAATTCCTTTTTTTAAACAAGATTTTCTCTATTACAAAACAACACAAACCCAAAACAAAGAGTATTGAAAAATTCTCACCTTGGATTTGCTTGAGCAGTTTTTCATTAAGTTGCTTTAACTCTCCAGGAGTCATCATAGTCACTGTAACAATAAAATCTGTTATTACAACTACTGAAGTCACATAAGCATCCCTAAGCAGACTCCAATTTTCTCAAACTGTTATCATTTGCATCCTAATACTCACCAGATGAGCAGCAGTACGTCAGAGGCAACACTATTTATCAGTCATTTGTGGAAAGTTTGAAAATTCTCTTTTATGTTGACATGAACAAGGATTTACTCCATAGGAAAGCCCCCCTCTTCAACATCAAAAAGCTGGAAACTCAAGCCCTCAAAACAATAGTGTCCAGAATCAGAACTGCTTGTAAATTGCTTCACACCTTTAAATACCTTACCTTCCTCTGACAGCAAAACATGGTTTCCACAGTGTAATCCCTGCAAGTACATCTGTTTAACTGTGCATCTTAATAAACCTATTTTCATATGCCGGTCATTGTATCAAACTAAGATGCATAAAGCACAAAATGGCTTCCAGACAGAATTTTCAGCACACAGTTACCCATTTTGGCTATCAAGTTTTGTGCTTTATGCATAAGAATAACGTATACAGTCTCCACCGAGTACCTCAGTGGTACTGTTTGAAACAAAGACCGGCATATAAAAATCAGTTTACCTCTCTCTTCCTTGTGCTATGTTCCTACTGAGAACTAAAAGATCCTCTGCTTCATTCAACCTCAGTGAAAAATGATGAAGAAATCTTAGTTTGAAACAAAGACCGGCATATAAAAATCAGTTTACCTCTCTCTTCCTTGTGCTATGTTCCTACTGAGAACTAAAAGATCCTCTGCTTCATTCAAAGCCCTTTTGTATCTCAAGCTGTGTACATTGATCATCCTTATAGAAAACAGATATTAAACCTCAGAGGAGGGAATTGTGAAAGTATTCTACAGTGCCCTTGATCAACAGCAGCAAGAGGGAAGCACTGGCCTGCTTCTTAGAAATCCCTCGACCCAGCCGTGGTGGGCACAGGTTGGTGCCATGCCTGCTGCTGAGATGCCCTTGGCAGCACGGTGAAATGCGACAATCCTGATGGCCACAGGAGGATATGGGGCACTGAAACAAGCTTTAAGACTCTGTAATTTTTAAATATTGTTTTTAAACAATGCTGCAGCTTAGCAAAGCTTTCACTGCATACTTGAGGAAAAAAAACTATGCTACAATCACACAGCTTTTGTTCAGAGATTTCTCAGTGCAAGAAGTTTCTATATTGTAAATTTAAAGCCTAAGTTCTGAAAAGGATGGTTTTTACCTACCCACAGGACTATTCGATTATCCTAAGCCTTCTCTTTCAAACTTTCTCACATCTTGAGGTTGTGGGATATTAACTTTCTGTCAGTATTTCCACACCAAAGAAGTTGGCAATAGCTAAAATAGCCTACTTGTTACTTAAGACATAAGGCCACTCAACAGTGAAACAGCTTCACCTTTCTCCTCCCACAGCCAGGTACAGCAGTGCTCCTTCCTACCTTCAGCTATCAATACAACTGAAAATTCCTTTCTCACATCTTACCACCCTTTAAGCTCCATGAAAACCCTGACTGGATTTAGTCTAGTAATTGACAGCTTTATAAAAATTTCAAGATTTTTTTTTTTTACCCCGTTTATACCTGGTGTTAGGATGTTACTTCCCATTTCTTCATTATTTTCATCAACATTTCATCAACTGTAGCAGATAGGCAGGTTCACACATTTCGTGTGTTTATCATGACAAGACTGTTTCATGTCACATAATTCCGATACAGAAGGGAACGGGAGAAGGAACAGAACACTGAATTTAAATGATAAAACGTTCTATCCATAGCTGAGGTAAATTATAAAGAAACATTGACCAAGGTATTTACAGTTACATTAGCAGTATAGTAAAAACACTGTTGTTATGTCATTACAGTGGAGGTAATGGAATAAGAAGGTACCTAAGTTTGTCAGAAAAAGTCTAAGTTATTCTCTAAACTACAAACTTTATATAATCATAGAGTCTCCAAATGAATGTCTTTTAAAGCTAAATACTGCAAAAAGAGTAAACAAATACTTATAATACAAAGCAAAAACGCCTCAAAAAGTGCATTATGCAGTAAGAACAGAAGAAAAAAAAATCTGTTATCGTGTTTTATGTTCCCCTGTCCCAAAATCAGACGGATAAATTCCAAGTCACTAACTTCAGTTAGATAACCCTATAAACCAGGTCAAGCTTTCATAATTCCTCTGTTAACTGCTGTCCTGATTTATGTAATCCCAATTTATGACTCCAGAGGACAGGTGGTCAAACAGTACAGCATAGCTGGTTTGATTTATGGCTTTAAGACTACTAATTCACCACAAATGCAGTATGAAGCATCATACAGCAGTGAAATAAAATCCTTTTATAAAGAATGAGAAATGACTGAACTTTCCAAGGACAGGCTTGTTAGTTTGTTAAAAAAATGGGAGCCTAAAGAAACTGATACCAACTTTTTACAGTACTTCTTTCTCACTCTGTCTTCTGACATTCTGAATTACATTATTACCTTGCTTTTCATCACCTAATTTTCTACCAGATATTTTACCAGCTTTTTTGTCTTCTTTCTCAGGTATTTTGAAATTCAGAAACCCTCTCCAATTACCTTCCTCATCTACAAAAGTTAGAAATGGGTGTATTCCAGTTTAGGACCAGGCACTGTTCTAAAAGCAGGATGGTAACTGCAGAGATCCCTAGGAACTTAGTCCTAACACATTTCACGTAGGCTGATTCCAGAGACACTGCAATATCCTAGATTTTTCTCCAGACTTCTTCTAGTGACCTTCTTAAATAACAGGAAAACTTATTTTCCACTGCTTTCAATATCATCACAGTCATCAAAAGATTGCTCGGGTCTACTGCTACAGCCTTTAAGAGGACCATGGTAGCATAAGGGTCTTCCCATTTTCTTATGCTGAATAAACAGCAGAAAAAAATAAATGTAATAAAATGCACAAGGAAAGTCTGCTTCTATTAAGAATGTTAAATTTTTATGTTGTTTCACAAGTTTGCTCTGCTACCTTACCTCTAATTTCCCCTATTGCTTAGGGCGGCTTTCTGTAAAAGATAAGTCAAGGCACCGCACAAGTTCAATAAACCAGTTATTTTTCAGGAGCTTAGTAATCTCCACAGGCAGAGCTGTGCAACTGCCAGCACTGACATACTGAAGTGACTGCAATCAACCGTAACAGCAATTTTTTTGGTGTACATTAGGCATGTCCTGTATCACATCAGGGTATAACTAACAGGAAAATAAAAAAATAAAACAAACAAAAGCCTCACACCAACCAAACCCTCCACACAAAAAGCCACGTAGCCTTTTTCTTCAGATTTTACCGTAACTCCAAACTGTTAAAAGCTGGATTTCAGGACGTGAATTAATGCCCTGTGGGGACATTAATTGGTCAAGAGATATTTCAAAGAATGCCCTTGCCTGCCAGGTTGCATGTAAATCGATATATACTTACATTCCTCCCTGCTGTATTGAGGATGCCTTCTACGAACACTGGTAAGTGAATCACCTTCAGCTTTTTCAGCCTTCTGGACTTGGTTGTGATTAGACCACAAAACACTGCTGCAACAGAAGGTAGCACCTGTTTCTTGTAACACACCAAGTCTGAAATCAGTGGATTCTCTTTGTTCCAAAAGAGTTTGTGAGCAACTTGAGATGCTTCCAGAATTCCCATCTATCCATTTTGCAGAGTATCTTGGTACTGGGGAGTCAAACTGTGGGAGTAATTTTCTATCAGTCTGATGTCTGAAGTTAAAAAGCTGGTGTTGGGATGTTTTTGAGCTTTCAGGATCAGAGTCTAAATCCTTGTTTTGTGCGTACTGTATGATCCAGTTAATTTTTCTGCTCAAGATATTTTTTACTTCTGCATACGGACTTTTAGAGAGCTTTGATCGCGGACAGTTCTGATTTGCTATTAAGTGGAATTTTTCAAAGCAGTCTCTGTGGCCCCTTAAAGATCTTGTATGTAGAAGATCTGACTTTGGTACTCCTGTAAAGACACAATAGAATAAAGTTCACTTACTGCAAACTCAACTTTTCAAAATCTTTACTCACAAGCAATCAAGAAAACAAAAACTTAACCAATGCTTTCCTATTAACAGTCTAATCACTGAAGTAAACAAGGATATGCGATACTCTAAAACTTTTGAAATTCCACTCAGTCTTAAGAGCTTAGCATACAAAATGTTTTGCCCACAGCAATCTCAAGTGCAGGACTTAAAGATTACCTGCATGTGCTTCTTGGATGATAATGCAGATGACGCAACTTCTAACTCTGTATATATTGCATCACACCTATACACAAGTGTGTAAACTGTAGAAGTAAAATAATCCCAACTATATATCGGAAAGTTCTATAGAACAATACCAAAGAGCATTTTGAGAGCAGTTATTCATGCTCCCATCTTCTATGGATAATGTTATGAGCCATCTGCTCAACAAATACTGCAGCGTGCAGGCTTGTGTCATCCAAGTGGTCAATATAATTCAGACTTCACTCTTAGTTTATTATTTTGCATTGGTAGAAGCCTGCAGCCCAGCTAGAGAAGCAAGTTCTAATACTGTTGACACTTGCCAACATTAAACTGTCCTGAAATTAATTTAACGTATGCTGGTTTTGGCTGGGGTAGAGTTAATTTTCTTCATAGTAGCTGGTATGTGGCTATGTTTTGGATTTGTACTGGAAAGTGTGTTGGTAACACCGGGATGTTTCAGTTATTGCTGAGCAGGGCTCACCCAGAGCCAAGGCCTTTTCTGCCTCTCACCCCACCCCACCAGCGAGGAGGCTGGGGGGGCACAAGGAGTTGGGAGGGGACACAGCCGGGACAGCTGACCCCAATGACCCAAGGGATATCCCATACCGTATGACATCACGCTCAGCAATAAAAGCTGGGAGAAGAAGCAGGAAGGGGGGACGTTGGGAGTGATGGCGTTTGTCTTCCCAAGTCACCGTTAGCCGTGATGGAGCCCTGCTTTCCTGGAGACGGTTGAACTCTGGCCTGCTTTGCTTGTGTGTGCAGCTTTTGCTTTCCTTATTAAACTGTCTTTATCTCAACCCATGAGGGTTCTCACTTTTACCCTTCCAATTCTCTCACCCATCCCACCACCAGGGAGTTAGCGAGTGGCTGGGTGGGGCTTGGTTGCTGGCTGGGGTTAAACCACGACATCATGCAAGATGGATGTTTATTCTCCTCTTTGCTTATTCTTCTTCAAAGACTATTCAAATAACTACATCAGGTAACTTACCCAAACCTCAAAGTAATAGATAGTGATTGACATGTTAAAAAGGAACACAATCTGTGAGGATCTACAGTTGGTGAGTGAACACAGATGGCATGAGAAATGGCTATTTCAGAAAGTTAGTAGTACTCCAGTACAAAATTCCTTTCTGCAACCTCAGTGGATATTTTTCTTCAGATTCACCTACGCAGTAGATTCAATATCCAAGTCCAGAATATTGAATAGTTTGACATTTATCTCAACATCTAGTACACTACTTGGGAGGTTCCCAATATAACGAAAAACAATTCTGTCAAACAAGTTCCTCATTGCAAATAACAGATAATAGATCTGTGAACCACTGGATGAAAGTGCTCAATGCTTACTAAAGCCAGAATATTTAAATCAACATATGATAATGTAATTTGATCTTTGATGCTAGGCGACACGAACCAAGCTGCAGCCATTTTACCTTTTAGCATAGAAGGAAGTACATGTAAGCAATTAAAAGAAAAATACCAGGAAATGCAATAGCTAACAAAATTTGAGAACAGAGACTTTAATAAGCAATTAGCAGAGAGCTACCTGTTAGTAGTCAGTTATATCTGACCTACCCTCTTAAATTCTTGCGGTAAAGTTTAAGCCCCCCACCCCAAATGATTAACAAATGATAAGCTGTTTAAATGATTAAATTCTGTAACATCCCAAACTACTCTCAAAACAGCTACAAAGGTAAAATTCCTAATATGAAACTAGTGAAAACAAATCCAAGCACTTCATTTTGATTATCTCACCTGCTGGTAACTGGTGTTTAAAGGTAGGGAGTTCAAACATTGAGAGTAGCCACTATAAATTCTTGATTTCCACTCTTTGGGCAGCGTTGAAACTCAAGAGCATTACTGTTCCGGTCGAGTTTGTAAGAGTGTACACAAAAGTTATGGGGCAAAATGACAAAAAGTGGAAAATGAAGGAAGACAGCAGTGGAAATTATTTTGTTCTTAGCAGCAGGGGAAAAAGCTAGGTCATGAAAACAGACACTCCTCCTGTCTGTCAACCAAGTATTAGAACAACCAAAAAACACATCCTAACCAGAGGCGCCTTTTCAGAAGGAAGTTCTCGAGCAAAGTACAAAGATAGATGTTGCCTTCATGGGTACAGAGTCAAGATTCTCACTCTACACCTTAAAATATCTTTCAACCTCTTTCAGCAAATAGATATTCACTAACTTTTCTTAAGCTTTACATGATCTACTGCCTACTTGCAAGGCTATTTTCCCTCTCCATCTTTAGAGAGACTTAAAAAAAACAACAAATAAACATTTCTAGTGAAAACAAGGACATCACTTGTTTTCATGACTTATGTACTACATCGCTGATGCTTACAGCACCTTCTTTTACTTATAGAAAATGTCATCAGACTGGCTAAAACCCAAGTTTTACACAATTTTTTATACAGTAACGCTCAGGAACCCACCTAACAATTTGACCATAAGATGAATGAACGAAGGCAATGTTTTCTGACAGGACAGAGTAACCCTGTCTAAAGAAAATACTTGAATATTTGGTGAAGAAGAGAGAAAAGAACTGCAGAAAGCAGAGTCAGTAAATCTTGGACAAATGCAGTTTTGCACAGACCGTTTCCAGTTCACAGCTGCTAGTAGGTACTAACATTTATTTTGCTCTCAGGATACCATCCTTCTCTCAACTCAAAAATCAAACATACCTACAAAGTTTTCACTTCCTTATTCTCCCCTGCATCCCCTCCCTTCCTCAAAACTAGGAGCAGAACTACTGCACTGTTTCTATTAAAAACAGAAAAAAAAAAAAAAGATAAAATCTTGCAAGTGTGATGAAATATTCCCAGAGCTGGTTCTAGCGGCATGGCCTCTTGCAGTTAGGTCCTCTGCCTGGCACATGTGAAGAAGCAGCAGGTCAGACTACATTTCCTCACATACACACACTATCACTTCTGGGGCAATCACAAACGGAACAACAAATGATACAATACTCCTGTATTACTTAACGAAAAAAATTAAATTCCTTTGAGGCTTTCTGCTTCATTATTTCCATGAGATTAAATGTTACCTGTCCAATAGGACAAGAGTGTGAGACCGCAGACAAAATAAAGTCACAGTTTCAGTTACACAAAAAAAGAACAAGTGCAGCATGACGTTACGAAACTCCATCTGATTTTTACGTCTAAGCTATAAGCTCAAGGTTACTCAAGTCTTTCCTTCTGACAAATCTATCTTTTAAAAGAGTTCTGAATATTGTTAACTTCCCCACTCCAGAGGCATGCTGCTCAAAGAAATCTATTTTATCAAAACTCAGTAATATCGGTTATGCCTGAAATTAGCAACTATTACAGAAGAAAAAAAAATTACTTCAAAAGTTTAAGTTTTGCTATTTATATGCCACATATTAGCCACAATGTCACTATTTCTGAACATTATATACTTCCTCCCGTCCCCCTGCCCTGACCAGAATTTACACTTTCCCCATCTCTTACTCCACTGAAAAAAACCCAAAAAAGCTTTATCTAAATATTCTTCAATACAGTAAGGAACAAAAAAAAGGTATAAAACCAAACCAGTTTTGTACAAAACCATTAACAGATTTGCTTCAGCTCTCACATAACTGGTTTGGATTTCTCCTGTAACAAACACATGCAAAAAAACCAACCCCCCGAAAAACCCAAACCAACTCTCAATCTTTCTTTTGTACCAAGGTGACAATTAGTCCTTTTCTGTACAGAGAACATGACTAGCATCAGCCACTAACCTTCTGGAATTGCATCCCAAGAGCTGAGCACTCACAGCAGCTGCTGTGCCAGCACAAGCTAGTAATGACGTACCACTATTACGGCAAATAAAAGCACATTTCTTTGACACAAATCCTTCTGTTGTGGGCAATACCATCAGCTTTATGATGCAGAAAAGATGCCCATTTCTTTTTGGTAAGACTTAATACTCCACTCTGATTACTTCATATTTTCTTCCTTCATCACAATTGCAAAAAAATCTACCATCTGGTAAACTGCCACAGATGAAACAGATGATACATAAAAATGATTCACTTTTAGAAGACACATTACTTTATTCAACACCATACACAAAGAGACAAATAAAGCGAGGTAAGATTTCTGTACATTACAAGAAGTAATACCGTAATTTTGTTTGCTAATACCCATCTCAACCTTTTCACTTTTTGGCTGGTTCTTCTAGTCAGCAATCATACAACCACCAACATTTCCCTCCCCGCCCCCCCTCCATTTGTAGATATATCTACATTTGTCCCTTTTCTTACTTTCCAAGAACGGGATTGCAGACTGTCCAAGTATGTCCTACCCTCCATACTTATTTTTTCAGAGAAGGAAAAAGACCCTCAAACAGCAGCAAAAAGCCCACAACCATCCAGAGCAGGAAAGTTTCATCTGCAGGAAGAAAAAAAAAAGCAAGCCACCAAAATTCAATAACATCTAGAAGACCACATCTAACTAACTTAAGACAGCAGATGCTATTAGGAAACAAGCTCACATCAGAGATCATTCCTCAAGTGAACAAGATTCACAGGATGATGCCAAACCTCAACACATATCGTAAAAGAATGTGTTTACCGTCCATTATTTGCTTCTGATTCTCGTAACCCATGTGTCCTAGATGAAATATGAATGATACCATTTTACTCTGCAATATCTTTGTATGTCAACCACTTGTAAGAACAGGGTTGCCTATTTAAGAGCCCAGCATTTAGGTAAAGAAATTTTTTTACTATTTCAATTTCTAAGCTACGCAAGGCAGAAACTCTTCCTCTATAGTGGTACAGTTCTCAACATAATGAGTCCTAATCCACTCCTGAAAAATAATTTTGTAAATGAATGACTAGCAATCAGGCAATTTATAAAGTAATACACATTTTTGTAACATCTAGTTATTCCTAGGTGCAAAGTAGCAGAAAGCAGGGAGAATATTTACCATATAACCAGGTGTGTAATCGCATCTCAATAAACTCTACCCCATTTTAAAGCATTTGTACTTGAAAGTAAATCAGTTTCCATGAAGTTCTGGGTTTGGTTTTTTTTTTTTCCGAAGGGAAGTTGTCTACAAAGACATTATTTCTGCCTTTGCAACTGATTCACTGAGAACTATGTATAACTCTTTTTCATGATAAAGACAAAGAACTAAATTGAAATGTTTGCTTACATTTTTATATATATACATAAAGCTGGTTAGAACAGTTATCTTATTTGGAGATTATAATAATAAAAAAGTTCAATTCAAAAGGAATGTTCCTGAATACCAAGACTTCACATCCCTTCACAAACAAATGTTTTCATTAAAAAAAAATATATCAGTGATCATTAGCCTGCTTGTTTATCTTCCACAGTGGTTTTTCTTCATTTGTTTGTTATTCTTCTTTTAAAAACCTTCTTATTTGGTCTTTCAGCTCCATCAGTTGGAAACAATGTTAAAGAAAGCCTACGTTCTCCTCTTAGCAATTTATAATGCAATGCTGGAAACTAATTGTTTTTGCAACGGTGAATAACCTCAGCTTGAGCAGTTGAAGAGGAAAAAAAACCCCAGAATTTAAGATGGAGTGAACTAAAATTAACAAGAATACTTCTAGACACATGAATAGCCAATTACAAGTTTGTACTCTGACATCAGTTAATTAAAGCCATACTAAAGTCCCTTCAAAGAATTTACAAACACTTCTGGGTAAGATTTATACCCGACTATAGAGAAAGGAAAAGAAAAGCTGCTTTCTCAGTATAATGCTGACATCCACCATACATATAGCTGCCATAAATATGTATAATACATGTGGTTATTAAGGACAGTCAAAGGAGAGTGAATGCACTTTGTAACACAAATCCGTATAGTACTGGCAACATGGGTGAAATCAGAACACTTAGAAAACCTACACCTCCAGTTTTAGCTAGTTGTGGAGACTGCCTTCATAGCCACTGAAGAAACTCTTCTCAGGCACAATTCACCTCATCTTAAATGGTTAACTCTAGACAGATTTGTGATAGGCACCTATGCTTTCTCCTTTAATCCTATAAGTAAGCAAGAACCCTTGTGAAACGTTCCGGATGCTGCTCCCGTCAGCTGCCTACCTCGCAGGCATGCAGTATCGCTCTGTGAACAGGGATGTTTAGCCAGCTCGTGAAACAGCTTCTGAACATCTGCTGGTGATGAAGATAGGATGAGCTCAAGTCTGGTTTACCTGGTGTACAGGGCTAAGACCTGCACCAGACTGGGAATTGCTTCACTGGACATTAAACGTTCACGCCTATCTATTTTAAGCCACTGCTGCATATTAATCTGCTTATTAAGAGTGCTGAAAGAGGTGGGTTCTTACAGTATAAAAGCAGATCCCAAGAGCTATTTAAAACACATTAAATAAAACCAACCCATGATGGCCTAAGACAGCAAGTCATCCACACGTCTAAAAGACAAGAGGTGGGGAAAACTGATATTCTTCAGTTGTACAGTTCTGCCAACACTGAAAAATGGGATCATTAGAGACTTATATCTCCAATACATCTGCCTGACAAGACTTAAAGCCGACTGCTATTTTTAAGCATATGCATGCAATTCCATTTCAACTGCTAATTTTAATGTATGCATGGAATTCCATTTGAGTTAATTCTTATTATTTATTAGATTGGCTAGAAGGAAAGTGCCAGTGCCATTCATTAACTTCCAAAACCAGACACCTGGTAAAGACTAGATATTATCTTGTTCATAAATTAAAGTTCTCTCCTCACTTTCATATGATAAAGCCAGTGCATTCCATACATCAAGTGTGCACATAAATCATCTCCCGCTGCATTTATTAGCTAACTGTATTTTAGCACATAGCAAGGACATACTATATAAGACAGAAGAGAGATGCAATTGACCCTTTAAACTTATTTTCAAAATTCATGTTTCCTATAAACTACTTTACTATCTAAGATGAGAGTTTACTACTGTATTAGACAAAGCAATACATTCTGATGAAAACTTTACTGCAGGGACTACTATGTTAAAGATGTCTCACACTTTGTAAGCAAAACCAATTAAACTGACCTAGAAGAGAGTGGAAGCCGTGACACAGTATTTCTGTATTCTGGATGATACCAGGTAAGAAATATAACTGCTCAATTTACTTGTTTGCATGTACAAACATCCCAAATTTACACATAGAGAATAAAAAAAAAATATGTGCTTTTAGAACTAGCCACACAGTTCTACTATTACTCAGCACTACTTATACGACACTTAGAAGATTAAAAATAGCATCACCAACTATGTTTGGACTTGAATTCGTAGTTAAGAGGTTTACTGGAAACTGCAGCTAGTTCCACAAGTCCATTCAAGTTTGCAGAAATGAGTCATACCCCTGGACTGCAAATGCTACCTTGAAACAAGTTCTCATCTGTCCAGCCTAAAGGGCAATGATGAAATGCTTTCAGCTTTTGTTGCCAGAATAATGTATTGTAGTGGTTATTATTTCATTAACGTTGAAAAAAAATAAGGATATGTAAGATTTGGGAAGAGAATGCAATTAAAACAGCAGTTTGCAATCCTTTCAGCTACACCTTACAACCCACTTTATTTCAGTGAGATATTCTTCTGTACGGTGTAAGAAGGAAAAAAGTGAAATTTGACTGCTTACAGCTTTTAACAACTAAACCCCCACCTTTTAAGATGAACACAAAGAACACAGAATGAAGATATTACACAAGATTTTATAGACCTTAACAGGAAAAAGCTATGCAGTAAGACAGATGTGTTGATAGAATCTCAACCTGGAGACTGCGATGCACCAACCTGATGCTGAAATTGCCTCAAATGCTATGAGTCTACCAGCACTTTAAAGGACCATGGAAATGTAACTATCTTAACGTAACTCAGAGGAATAGACACCCTGTACTTACACTATCTCTTCTTTTGTATTACAAGACCTGGGATACAGACTGTCATTTGCTGTTCAGCTGTTGTTCAATTCTAAACAGAAATGGAAGCAAGTCAGTTTGCTTGTCAGCTAGCATTCTCCAAGATGTTATCATAGTTAGCAGCACCAGATAAGCAAATGAGTGAATAAAAATCAGCTCAAACAATCAGATTTTCCTCTTCTATTATGGTTCTGTCTCTGTTATAAACCCTTGAATTTCAGGAAACTCAGAGATTTTAAAAATAATTCTGCATTAAGACATACCAGCATAAAACCAGGCTAAGATAGATACTTTATGTACGATAAATAATACAAAAGCTAAACTGTAATTATTACAGACTTTCAACTTTGACACCTTCAGATACAAGTCAGATGTTTGAACAAATACATTCAAGTACTGCGTTTCTGACACCAGGATTTCCACAGGCATTGTCCAGAGGATCACAAAGCGTGCATTAACGAAGGACACATCTGCATTGCACAACGCATTCCCATGTGAAGACATCTAAACAGCTCTAAACAGCAGCACGACTGCTTACCGCTCCAGCTGCCTCCGCCTGCTCTGTGGAACTCGGGTGAGACGGTTAGATCCTCCTAGTAAGAGAATTCAAGGACAGTCGGCTATCTCTGTACAGCACCGCATTCTCATGTGGAAACCCTGCAACTGGAGCTTCAGAGCAGCTTGTAGGAACACGATGTTCAGGCAGAGAGTTTTGTTTTGGTGATATATACACATACAGACAGCTTTTATATATATGCACACATATATTTTTGTGTGTTGCTACATTTTCTCCCTACCCTGCAGTTATAACTGCAGATCTGTTGTTAGTATTATATATTTGCTACCAGAGTTCAGTTAACCATTTTCCCATATTACAATGAAATTAAAAAGGAGAAGAAATTTGTCTCAAACTAACACACAACATATCATTTCCTGGCTTGCACAATCTAGTTACATATGAATTTAAAACATTTCCTGTTTCAATCCACAGATTACTACTGTGACACCTACCCAGAAAAACAAAACAGTACACAACAATCTCTGCCACTCACTTCACCTGCACAAGGCAAACAAAGGCCAACATCAAACTCCAGCAGACCCACACCACCAGGATATTCTAAACTCCCTCCAGAACTTTAAAACCACTGTACAGAATCAGCTTCATTTCTCAAAATGTTAGTTTAGTATTTCATATTTAAGTACTTTGCGTATTTTAAACTTTAAGAATCACATTAGTATTCTGTTGTGCTAAATCAGCTGGTAGTGATCCTTCAGACACAAAACATAGCTTTGCAATGAAAGTATTTATGTGTAGCTTAGTCCACTCAGCTTCTCTGAGCATGAATCCTCAAACTAAATGAGCTGAAAGAACAAATGCAACAAGGACAAAAATACTGTCCTTGCATGACACACCATGTCCACCCCCGTCGCCTCATTTAGGCTGAAGATTAGCACTACTAAAACTCTCCTAAGAACATTACTCTTTAAAAGTTCAGGAAAGGCTGATGACGTGTAATAGGAGAAAGTTTAAGCCCGCACCTTGGCTTTCTGTTTATTCTGTATGCCTATTTTGCCTTTTCTCTGAAGCTGAGTGGTAGGAAAAGGAGGAGAAAGAGACACTATAGTCCATGTACATCACTCCTGAATAAATTCTGGGACAGACACCACAGCTGAACTCCAAACTGCACTCAAAGCAGTGGTTTCTGTGAATTAACTAAACTTAGTAAGAAGCGTGATCACATTTTAGGCTAAGCTATCATTTTATTTCATTGAAAGACTAAAAATCTACTACCGAAATTATGATGGAGACCAGATTTCTGATAAAAAACATAAAGGTTGTATGACGATAACTAACTTCCTCATTCAGAAACTCAGCAGTTATTTAATTAAGGCAGACCATAGATTAAGCTTTCTGTATAGCAGTCTTCTCTATAAAGGACTATAAGAATAACCTGAATTTTTTTTGCCCTTTTTTTTTTTTCCAGTTATGAATCTGTATCAAGCTATTGTCCAAACATAATAAAGATTACAAAAAACCACCCCAATGTCAGGAAGGTAAAGGCTGAGACATACCACAACAGAGATCCAGGAAGAAGTCTGGTGAGTCATTACAGATCAGGATGGTCTCTGATTTGCTCAGTTCTAATTACTCATCTGACAACCAAGATGACCAACAACGTTACCATCTACGCACAAGCAAACTTGTACAGCTGTTCAACTCACAGACGTCAGAAGACACAGAAATTCACCAATACTAAATGATAATGTAATTAAGTGCAGCTAAATAAATTGTATTTCTGTAGTGTTTTGATTATATATGACATAGACAGCTAAAGAAAGAGCATTGTTTAAGATCGTTCAAACCTGACCAAGAGTATTATTTGAGGTTGCTCAACAGTAAAGAAACATCCATATCAATAGGAACATCTGTGTAGCCCGGATCACAAGTCGTTTAACTACGCCAGCAGGATGCAAACCAACCCTCAAGTCATGTCCTCAGGTGACTTATAACCATAAAAGGATAAAATGAGAAAGGGGCTATTCCCCAAAAGACCACCAGAGAACCTCTTAAGAACACTCCCCAAATTGAATGCACATGCTTGACTATAAAATATACTGCCTTGCAGTATATAAATGATTTCTGAGAAGGGGAGGAGAATTCCTGGTATTAACATGAAAATGTATGATTGATACAGCAAATAACAGCTTTGAAACTTTGTGTGTGTGTTAGGAGTGATTCCCCACGCACCCAGAGTCGAAATAAAGTAACGACTGCTTTCTAATACTAAAATTATAGTGTTAGATTTATGTTTCCAAAGTTTCGGCGACATATACATTTGAGAAAAGTCTGTTTAAGAGGGGGTTCAGATGGTTAAGCCTTGGGCTTGATCAGTTTCAAGCATGTGGATTTACCATAGACAGTTTTAAGCAATCAGACGCTGGCATGAAGGGAAACGGAATTGTCCGCATGAGTTTTGCTTAAGCATTAGAACATGACACTCTTAAAACAGGCAATTAGGAAGCCTACTTCCAGAATTTCATACATAGCCTCATCGAATCACAGAATCATTTAGGTTGGAAGAGACATTTAAGATCATCGACTCCAAGCGCAAATTTAACACTACCAATTCCACCACTTGCCCTTGCACGTGCATCTGCAATGTTCCCTTCTATCCTGACCCACCTCCTAGTGAGGCCTGGATACTCGGGAAAGATGGAAGAGTTGCTACGCATTCCCCTGAAGTCAGACAGCCCTGAACGTGTGGAAGTTAACAGGGTGCTGCAACAGTGGGAGTACTTCAGCATCCTGCAAGATGCTGAGCTGTGACTTACAGCCTGCCGGTTCTTGAAGAGCAGCTATTGCCTGCTTCACCGAGGGAGAACTTACATGTGCCCACCAACGCTAAAAATGAGCAAGCCTTAAGCACTGTCCTAGCTGTTGCATGAATATCTTTTTAGAACTGCCTATTTCACTTCCTGAATTACTTAAAGAGATAAGGATGTGTTTTAATTGCTTGGATTTTAAAATATGATGTTAAATAAAAAGGCAAACTATTAGCGAGAACAACACTTAGAACTAAGCATGAGCTAGCACATCCATAGAGTTGATGCAACTTACAGTTGATTCTGTTCAACAAGTAGTATGTTATAATGCATCTGAACTTCATTAAAATATAAGCAGGTCAGTGTGAAAACATCCAGAATAACATCTGAGTTAGTGAATTATCCATTTCATTCTCTACCCAGGGCTGCCAAAAGATTGTTATTTTAGATGTACATAAATCATAGTCTTTGTCACAGGAAAATACAGGAGTGCAGTAGATATGTCAGAAGTAGGAAGAATGTGACCACAGACGTGGTAAACAGCTGGCTCACCCAGTGGTTAAGCTAAAAAAATCTTATAATGATTACAAAGTCACTTACACAGCCTCTGCCATCCTTAAGCTTCCTCTCCCTATACAAGCAGTAACAGTACATCTTTTGAAAGTGATACTCAGAAGACAGAATATCAGAAATTGAGGTATTTTGATGCTACAATGACCAAAGATAGTAATACTTATACCATGCAAAATAAAAGATTAAGAATATAATGCTTCATGTAACTTCAGGTGAGCTTTCATCACTATTCTGTTGAAGTAGCCTTCTTTTAAAATTAACTGAAAATTTAGAAGATTATGCAAAGTAGTCTGCTGCACAGATTAAGTCATTACTATTATCAAGGTTACTTAAGAGTTCGCTAAAACACATGATAATTTTGTATAGTAATAGCCATAACAAGTAACTTCGACAAATCCACAGCTTATCTCAAATGACAGAGTATAGAAACCATCCAGCAATTTTTTAGTGCATTCTGCTTTATCTGTTTCAACACTTCCAAAACAAAAGTAGATTCTGAATGTAATCGAAGTACTTAATTCTCATTATGGCAATATGTTTTTTTTCTCATTTTAAAGCCTAGAGAGAAATTTCTTAACTCCACATTGAGAGTCACAAACCTATCATTTTAAAGCAGTAAGAAAACTCAGACTGACAGGTTGTCTTAGGTTAGACAGTTGTTCTGAATTTTATCAAAAAGTGCAAACACACAAGCATGCCTCTTCTAAAAAAAAAAAGCATGCAAATTACTACTGAAGTATGAAAGTATTGTTCAGATTAAAATATATAGCCTCTGGTAGCAAAGACTTTAAAGGCATCACTTTGTTTTTTAAAAAAAAAAATCAAAACACAGTACTGAGTCAGTATTTAAAAGTGATTCCAATTTGCTAATGCATTTTTCAGATTTCTGTAAGGTAAGAACAAAATTTTATTACCTATACATGCACTGAAAGTCAGACGCACAATATAAACTGTATGGAATACATACCCTTACACCTACCTACATTCCAGTCAGTTTTACTCTTCTAGGGTTCAGAATAAACACCTGGGTACAGTGCTCGCATCTCATAGCACTTTCTACTCAGAAAGATTTGATCTTAAAACCTTCAATGTACTCTGAGATACATCAGAGACACAACAAATCTTACTATCTGTCATCAAGAATTGGGACTATTCAAATAACAGTGTTAAGATCTTCATATTCAATTGCCCCATACCAATATAGATTATTCTAAGTAGTCACATGTACATACAATTGGTAAATACCACTTTATATAACTGGAACAAATCACTTTGTTTCCCCCAGATCAAGCAACAATATCTATACTTTCAAAAAACCCTTTCAAAAAACTAATTTATTGCTCATTCATGCCCAACACTTGATTTGTACGTGCAGAAGAACAACAAGACGGGTAAATTTTTTAGCAAAATAGGGTTTGAAATTCTAAAAATACCATTCTGGAGGCCAAAACGGTATTACAAGATTAGTCTTTTAAAAGATGGACAAAATTCCTACTTCACAATTTGCAAACTTTAAGAAGCTTTGACAGTGAACCCAGCTTTATCATGTTACATGTATTATCATCCTATAAAAGCAAAAAGAAATAATCCTCTGACTATTTCTAGTGAAAGTAAAACATTGATCTGCTTCCAAAAAAACCTATTATGCTTTAAAATTTGCAATTTAAGTAAGTTTTATACATAGATCCCTCTAACTATTGAACAAAACCCCTGAATAAAAGCAGAACATAAACTCCTTCCAATCTGAATTAACATCGGAGGTCTAATACCAGAAGATGAAACCAACACCAGGGCATTTCAGAAGCTCTTGAAAGGGAGGGTATATCTTTACACCTAGAGGAGCAGTCGCTAAAGCAGCCAGGGCACTCACCTTTACCAGAAATGAGCTATTTAGGAACCTAACAAACTAGTTGGGCCAGCAAGAAAACTTTGTAAATATACACATTTTCAAACCTAGGCTTTCATGAAAGTTTTCAGATAAGCTCAACCTGCGTTCAGCTCCAAACTACGCGTTTCGCACAAGATGACTCCTATTAAAACGTTACCTTCGATGTTCAGCTCAAAACAAACGTGGCAAAACGAGAGGGTTTCCTTCTCGGTGCCCAGCTTGCAGACGCTGCAGACGTTGTCATCGTCCAAGTCGATGTTCACAAACTGCTCTTCGTTCATAGTGCCCTGAGGGGGGGGACAGGGGGAACACGACCGCGAGGGACGGGATCGTTAT